>NC_020495.1:24366089-24415247 GCF_000184155.1 Fragaria vesca subsp. vesca | reverse complement strand
AAGTTTCGCTCTGGATAGGAATTGTGTATATATATATATAGTTCTACTAAAACAATATTGTACATTTATACTTTAAAACAAATACATAATCAGTAAAAAATATCTCATTTAACGGTTGAACACATCAACAGAAAATAGTAGATGACTAGTACCGTTTGGCATGGTTATATCTTCTGTTGAGGGTCATATATTCTAAAAAAAAAAAAAACAATATATGTACATTATAGCTAGTTCCATCGTTTTTTAACTTGACAATCTGATTTTTACACAATAAGATATTCTTTTATTTTTATTTCTCTAAATAATAAATAATTAGGTGATATCAGCTAGCTCCTCATATGGAAACGACGTAGAGAACAATTCTCACCCTTAATACTGAAAGACAGGGTTGGGGCTTAAAATTCGAACTACAAATTTGAGCTTGATTCGTGTTTTTTTTTATTTGACACTTATTAGGGTTTATGGGAATATGGTCTATTAATTTTCATCTGTAGCCTACATAGTTTCTAGCAATTTTATCCTACAATCCACTAATCATCACCATGCGAGGCATTTCTAAAGTTCAATACAAGTTCGATAACATGCAATTACATCAAAGTTGAATGTGCATCAGACTATCGATTTCTCTTTCTACTTAAAAAGTCTATTGAAGCATAATAAGCCCCAACTGTCTCACTGACTAAGTCACAAGATAGTCCAACAGGAACACAGTCAACAACCTCACCACCTGCTTATGACTACCTCTATCCTCCTCTTAATGACCCATCTAACTTTTCTTCCTCTCTCTATTCCTTACATAATGCAACCATTTAACACCTCCACACTGCAGGTTACTCCAATCCTCACAAACATGATACCATTGCACACACTGGTTCAATTCCACCGCTCTCTTACATTCACTTCCTAACCTGTTTCTTTCACTCACCACACCAATACATATACCATTAAGCTCACCTTCATATCTTCTCTGCTTAACACTAGCTCCTCGCTTTTTCAAAATGACTTCAAAGCCGGATACATTTCCCTCGTCCGGCAACGTCAACGACGACCACTCAGACGACGACGATATGTTGAAGTTGAAGAAGAAGAAGGCGAAACAAGAAGAAGATAAAGAGAACAGGAAGCGCAACGTTCCGTTACTCAAGCTCTTCTCTTTCGCTGATTCTTACGACTGCGTTTTGATGGCAATCGGGTCTGTCGGGGCATGTGTTCATGGCGCTTCAGTCCCTGTCTTCTTTATTTTCTTCGGAAAACTGATAAACATTATTGGCCTTGCTTATCTCTTTCCCAAAGAAGCTTCCTCTAAAGTAGCCAAGGTATGATAATACCTCGCTTCAAAGTTTTTACCATGCATTATTTGGTAACTAATAAAAGGACAAAACCTTTCAATTCAAACATGTCCATATCTGGGTTCTAATTAAATTTCCTTGTTGTTTCCTTGCTGCAGTACTCCTTGGATTTTGTATATCTCAGCATAGCTATATTGTTTTCATCATGGACCGGTATATATGAATTAATTAACCTGGTTATTTTTGAATATCAATTTTCCAATAATGCATGTGAAATTAAACAATGATCAGTAAATTCAAGTGATGTTGATCCGAATCTTGTAGAGGTGGCTTGTTGGATGCACACTGGGGAAAGACAAGCAGCGAAAATGAGGATGGCGTATTTGAGAGCCATGTTGAATCAAGATATAAGTCTTTTCGACACTGAAGCTTCTACTGGGGAAGTCATTTCTGCAATCACAAGTGACATTCTTGTGGTTCAAGATGCTCTTTCTGAGAAGGTAATTAATCAAGGATCATATGCTAAATAATTCATACACATCTAATTAGAGGTAGGATACTATTCCTCTTACTCAATGTAGGTCCAACCCTAATCAAACTATATCGAACAGACTGGTGGGCAATCATCATTATCATATCATCATTATTAAGATAATAATACACGAGAAAAGAGAAATATGTTTTGGTTATTGAAGGAAAATAATTAATGAGTCAAAAATAGTAGGTAACAAATTAATCGATGACATTAGAGGTAGTGTGAGGCATCTGCATTAGATTTCTGGACTAGGGCTGGATGAAGACGATGCGAGGAAGTAAATGCAAAGAGCATTTATAAGTCGGTTGGGGAGGTTGGTTGGTTGGTCTTCTGGGAGTTCCAGCGGTGGATGCATATCTGTTTCTGGAAATTAATTATTGAAGCTTTGAAACAGGAAATTTAAGTTTAGAGTTTCTATAAAACCATTATTAAGGTATTGACCCGATCCGATTTAAATTCTATCGGTGCTACTCTGCAATTTCAAAAAAAATTGTGGGTTTCTTTTGAAACGATTCACCCGAATTATTTGGACCGGGTCGGTTCGGGCTCTGAGTGAACTCCCCGCGTAAAACCCTATAGAGGACAGAGATCGAAGTTCAAAAACCCTAGAACCTCAAGACAATAATAATCTTCAATATGAACTAGTTTAGTTACATGCTAGATGTAAAACTGGGTTTCTACATATGCTATAATTTTAATTTTGGAGAAGGAAGAACAAAATCTTTTTGTAGTTTACATGATGAAGATTATGATGTTATATAGATGACATGCATGTTTGATTTGTGTGTAGTTGAATATGATATGTATATGTGATGTATGCAGGTAGGGAATTTCATGCACTACATAAGCAGATTTCTAGCAGGATTCATAATTGGGTTTGTTAGGGTTTGGCAAATTAGTCTGGTCACTCTCTCCATTGTTCCCCTAATTGCCCTTGCTGGTGGTGTCTATGCCTATGTCACTATTGGCCTCATTGCTAGGGTTAGGAAGTCCTATGTCAAGGCTGGTGAAATTGCTGAAGAGGTCAGAGAATAAACCCTCGATCGCTTTCTCTCTAGAACTATCTCTACGATTGTGGTTTGATATTTGTGTGAATTTGATTGAATTAGGTGATAGGAAATGTGAGGACAGTGCAAGCATTTGCAGCAGAAGAAAGGGCTGTAAGGCAGTACAAGACAGCTCTGATGGGTACATACAAGTATGGGAAGAAAGCAGGACTGGCCAAGGGTTTGGGGCTGGGCTCCCTGCATTGCACCCTTTTTCTTTCATGGGCATTGCTCGTTTGGTTCACTAGCATTGTTGTGCACAAGAATATCGCTAATGGTGGCGAGTCTTTCACCACCATGCTTAATGTTGTTATTGCTGGCCTGTAAGTTCATTTTGTCCTAACATCTTCACTCAATATTAGTCCTTCAATTCCATTCTAATTTGCACTTTACTACAACATTTATGTATACATACATTATAAACACATTGAGATTTCTCCAACTTCCACATGTTCTAGATTTACAAAGTAAAACCAACCAGCTTATATATCATTTGATGATGGAAGCACTGGTATACAATTGTGTAGCAATGCTTCTGCAATTTGTTTATTGTGTATATGTACTTATGTAGAACATGTTGAAGTTGGAGATAATCTCTGGTTGTAGTTATTATGATCAATCTCTAGTTGGTCTGGAATTGTATTTGGAGTTCAGATATCGTAAATAAGATCCACCAAAATGATACTCTTGTTTGCTTCTTGTTTGGAAGGTCACTAGGGCAAGCAGCGCCTGACATCTCTGCTTTCATTCGAGCTAAGGCAGCTGCATATCCTATATTTGAGATGATAGAGAGGAACACAGTGAACCAATCTAGCAGCAAAACTGGTCGGAAGCTGGACAAACTTGAGGGGCATATCCAATTCAAGGATGTGTCTTTTAGCTACCCATCTCGTACAGATGTTAGTATCTTTGATAAGCTCAATCTTGATATCCCTGCCGGGAAGATTGTAGCTCTTGTAGGAGGAAGTGGTTCTGGCAAGAGTACAGTTATATCTTTGATTGAAAGATTCTATGAGCCACTTGCTGGCCAGGTATTGTTAGATGGAAATAATATAAGCGAACTTGACCTCAAATGGATGAGGCAACAAATTGGGCTGGTCAATCAGGAGCCTGCTCTTTTTGCAACAAGCATTAGGGAAAATATTCTCTACGGAAGAGGTGATGCTTCAATGGATGATATCAAGCAGGCAGCTAAACTCGCAGAGGCTCTTTCTTTCATCAATAACCTCCCGGAGAGATTTGAAACTCAGGTATCGAAACACAACTGCTTTTACATACTTATTTAGGTATATCTATCTGTATGCATATATAAATATGCAGACAAGAAAACAACTGCAAGAATTAGTACTTGCACATTTGTTTAAACAACTGCAAGCTTTGACTCTTTTTCTTTCTTCTTCTTCTTCTTCTTCTTCTTCTTCTTCTTCTTTTTAATTTTGGTATAGTGCATGTTTGCTGTAGATTTTTCTTTGTTTAATCCTTTTTACGTTGCAAAGGAATAGTGTATAAAATGAGATCTTATGAAGAATTGTTGAGTTGTATATCTTAGCTTTATCTCTTTCTTTTTTTCTGATGGACTCATAATTAGACTTTCTTTTCCAGGTTGGTGAGAGAGGCATACAACTCTCAGGAGGACAAAAGCAAAGGATTGCAATAGCACGTGCAATAGTGAAGAATCCATCAATTCTTCTATTGGATGAAGCAACGAGTGCACTGGATGCAGAGTCTGAAAAGAGTGTGCAGGAGGCACTTGATCGTGCCATGGTAGGGCGAACAACAGTAGTGGTGGCACATCGTCTGTCCACTGTCAGGAATGCAGATGTTATTGCAGTTGTTCAAGAGGGGAAGATAGTTGAAACTGGGAGCCATGAGGAGCTAATTTCAAACCCCAATGGTGTCTATGCAGCACTTGTACATCTACAAGAGACAGCTTCTTTGCAACGCCACCCCTCATTTGGTCCTAACTTAGGACGGAGGTACACTTTAGAATCTTATATCCTGGAAAATTTTGACTGACATTCTGGTGCTCATACTAAATCTTCTTATAAACTCCGGAATAATTGCAGCTGTTGAAATAGGTGTTCACTTTGTAGATTTTCCCTTTATACAGTATTGATAAACATACATAATGTGGATGCATTTAGTTAGTATGTCTCCTACAAATAGAATTACTGATCTAGCAATCAAAATTCTCAAAACCTCTAAGCCGTATAATATGGTACTGTTTTCAGTTAAACTGGGAATGACATTTAGTTTCCATAAATTTTTGTAGCATGAGGTATTCACGAGAGTTATCTCGCACTACAGCAAGTTTTGGTGCCAGCTTTCGATCTGATAAAGAATCTCTTGGGCGTCCTGGTGGTGAGGGAATAGAGATTAAGTCGAGACATGTATCAGCAAGTAAACTGTATTCCATGATCCGTCCAGACTGGCACTATGGGGTGATGGGCACCATTGGTGCCCTTATTGCTGGAGCTCAGATGCCTCTTTTCGCTCTTGGTGTCTCTCAGGCTCTAGTTTCCTATTACATGGACTGGGAAACAACATGCCGTGAAGTTAAGAAGATCTCATTACTCTTCTGTGGGGCTGCAGTGGTAACTGTCATTGTTCATGCTGTAGCTCATCTTTGTATGGGAACTATGGGAGAGCGACTCACTCTTCGAGTTAGAGAGAAGATGTTTTCTGGTATGCACAGTTACATATTATTCATATAAAATATAAAATAGGAATGAAAGTCATTTTTTTAAGGCCTCTGCTGATTTCTGTACAGCAGCATATACATACATGCCAAGTTTTTTTCTTCCTTTGGAAGTCATCTGTACTGTTTATAGGATGTCTATATGTTTATTTCATTTTTATTGATGGACCATGGACCCTTATTTCTATGGAGAATGCATTGAAAACAGATAGCAGAATCAATTCTTTCAGAAACAGATAGCAGAAGCATTCGAGTTATTTTTGATGGTGATAATAATGTGTATTTCTTTATCTGTAGTATTACACTATCACATATGATTGTCAATCATGACTGAAAAATAAAATTTAACCTCTATGATTAAGACGCTTATTAAGAAACAGTTAAACCATTGGTCCGTTAGGGACAATACAAAACTGCCAAAAACAAAGACTAAAGATCTCACCATCCACCAAGTTTAACTATGTGTCTAGTATAATCTGGATAGCTCCCCTTTATGGGGGGTATGAAGAATTCCATTTGTTATGAACTTTTGATATTGTCTTCTCTTCTTTAATTTTCTTTTTATTTAAATGCAGCAATTTTGAGGAACGAGATCGGGTGGTTTGATGATACAAACAACACCAGTTCTATGCTTTCATCGCGTCTAGAAAGTGATGCAACTTTATTACGAACTATAGTTGTTGATCGCTCAACAATTCTTTTACAGAATGTGGGGTTGATAGTTGCCTCATTTATCATTGCCTTCATCTTGAACTGGAGAATCACATTAGTGGTCTTAGCCACATATCCTTTGATCATTAGTGGTCATATCAGCGAGGTACTATACCATTACTCATTACTTCTTTCTGCTGTTTTGAAAGAATAACTGACTAAGGATGACATTTTTTTATAGTAGCCAACAATTTCTGCCTTTTTTTTTCAGAAACTTTTCATGAAAGGCTATGGTGGGAACTTGAGCACAGCATATCTGAAAGCTAACATGCTAGCAGGGGAAGCTGTAAGTAACATCCGCACTGTTGCTGCATTTTGTTCTGAGGAGAAAGTCATCGACCTGTATGGTCGTGAGCTTGTTGGACCTTCTAGACGTTCATTTACTCGTGGTCAGATTGCTGGCATATTCTATGGTGTATCTCAGTTCTTCATATTCTCATCTTATGGCCTGGCCTTGTGGTATGTTGCTTTTACCTTCTTCCACCCTCTAGTCTTCTAAAAGATTGGCAAAATTCTGTAGTCATATTTGAAGCTAGGCTGGGAATGATAACAAAAGCTCATATTGGGTAGTTATTTCAAAATACATTTTTCTATGAAAAGAAATTGATATATACATGAAGCTTAATTTATTTGTCCACATGTATAAGAAATATTTTGGCCTCAATTTATCTTTCGTGTTTCAAGAGCTTGACATGAATGCAAAGCATATATAATCTTTGTTTTTTTTNTTTTTTCTGTGACAATCAGGTATGGATCTGTTTTGATGGAAAAGGGGCTTGCTAACTTCAAATCTGTCATGAAATCATTCTTTGTTTTGATTGTGACGGCATTAGCAATGGGTGAGACTTTAGCGCTTGCCCCTGATCTTTTAAAAGGGAACCAAATGGTGGCATCAGTCTTTGATGTCACAGATCGCAGAACAGAAATCCTAGGGGACATAGGAGAAGAGGTTACGAAAGTGGAGGGGACAATTGAGTTAAGGGGTGTTCAATTTAGCTATCCGTCAAGACCAGACGTATTGCTTTTCAGGGACTTCAATCTGAAAGTTCATTCAGGCAAGACTATGGCATTGGTGGGACAAAGTGGTTCTGGTAAAAGTTCTGTGATTTCTTTAATTCTCAGATTTTATGATCCGACAGCTGGGAAAGTTATGATAGATGGTAAGTCTTATGCACAAGTTTTTACTTTATCTCTTAGACAAAGAACACGAGAGTTTTAATATAGACGAAAATGACTGCATTTGTGAGGAAAACAAGGTGAGTGGAATTTACACCCCCTTTTAAATTTGAACATAAGACATGAAATTTGGTTTAACAGAAGCAGGGGAGGGGGGCGGGGGATATAGAAAGTTTTCTTCACCTAATTAAGTCTGAAAGGACATGATAGTTCTTCCAACTAATTTTTTTTAATTAAGGAATTATATTCAATATTATTGGCCAGATTGATCTGAAAAATGTATGTCATTGCAGGAAAAGACATCAAAAAAGTAAATCTCAAATCTCTACGAAGACACATTGGCCTGGTTCAACAAGAACCAGCTCTCTTTGCTACATCAATTTATGAAAACATCCTTTATGGAAAAGAAGGAGCTTCTGAAGCAGAAGTAATTGAAGCAGCCAAGCTTGCCAATGCACATAGTTTCATTAGTGCCCTTCCAGAGGGCTACTCCACTAAAGTTGGAGAGAGAGGGGTGCAACTATCCGGTGGCCAAAGGCAAAGGGTGGCCATTGCCAGAGCAGTTTTAAAGAACCCTGAAATTTTGTTACTAGATGAGGCGACTAGTGCTCTAGATTTGGAGTCTGAGCGTGTGGTGCAACAAGCTCTTGACAGATTGATGAAGACTCGTACAACAATAATGGTGGCACATAGGCTATCCACAATTCAAAATGCAGACGAAATATCTGTCATACAAGATGGGAAGATTGTGGAGCAAGGAAGTCATTCAACTCTTATAGAGAACAGAAATGGAGCATACTACAAGTTAATAAACATTCAGCAGCAACAGCAGCATTGACGATACACAACTGAGAACAGGTTTACTCAAATGATTTTATTTAGGGGAGTTCTTTTCATCACTGTATGCTTTGTAATTCTTTTCATTTTCTTTCTAAATGACCACATATATATAATGGAGATTGCTACTGCCTCATGAGAATAATGATTATACATATATGTTGGGAATTTATGTACAAATATGAATATATCAGCATCTCTTATTTTTCAAGATGAGTCAGTATGATCACTCTGTATTTTATTATTGAGGATACAAAATACATACATTCTCCAGAAATCAATAGAAATGACTATTGTGTATAACTTTTTGGCATTGTTACTTATAAATTTGAAGAACCAGATGCTACTGCTTATAATATTTCAAATTATTGTTCCAGATGAGTCATTATGAGTTATCAGTTTATGACCTCTTCTTTGTATATCAAAATGAGGGTATTGCATCCAATAGCAATTGTTGAGGGTAAGGATTCACTTTTGCATAAGCCTTTTCCTTTGGTGTGAAACTTGGTCTTATCTTTGTATTTTACGAAACATAGAGATTGAATTTTCTTAACCAAGATCTCATATCCAGACACCAAACTTGTTTTATAGTTTTGTCTTATGCTGTTAAGTCAAACAAAATCGTCCTTTTACACAAATACAAATTGCCTCTCAAATTTTAAATGTGGAGATTAGTCCCCATTCAAAACAACGAAAATTTCGTGTATTTTCTTTGAATAGGGACTCCCATTGTTTTGTTATCAAAATGACCACTTACGTGGAGTAATCTTAAGAATCCTAATCTTAATCACCTAGAAGTCCTAGGTTTTTCTCTGAGGAAACCAAGCTCATCAAGTAAATCCCACATGGAAAATTTGTGATTCTGATATGCAGAAAGTCAATGAGAAGTTTAACTGTTTCGTTCGACCGGATCATTTTTCTACAGTCTCCCAATCTTTTCACTTAGTTAAAGAGTTTCATATGGATAAGGCTTGTGAAGAAAGGCAATGCGGTAAGGAAGGTTGAAATAAGGTCCGGAATATCTTGCTGTCCTTTTGTTGCTTCATTTGACTACTGAGAAGCAAATATGTCACTCTCTTTGAAATAATGCAAAGCACCTTGAGCTACCATGCAGGAGTCAAAACCAACTTAGATTCTACCAAATGTCAAACACTTTGCGAATGTCATATATACCCTTTGAAGGGAGTCCTACATGAGACTATTTTATTTGGGATTTTGAGCAAAGTCCAAATGCAGTGGATGCGTGTACTCCTTCAAGATCAACAAGCTGCTCAAAGCTCTATTTTAATGGATGATATTCTGGCTTTTTGTACCAATACTACCAGAAGATAACCAACTTTTATTTTATTGGTTGCTTTGATATACATAGTATGATATTTGTGTACCATGATAGGTTTACAATCACATCCATCGATCATTACTAAAAAACATTAAACACTACTGCTTTAGCATGTCCTGGAATCTACATTAGTGTCTGATCAGTTAACCTGCCTGTCTGGTCCAGTAAGATATACGTGCCCCAGTCTGCAATCACTTTAGAATGACCAAAGCAAACTACAAGCAAAAATGATAACTGCCTCGTTTGATCGATAAAATCACCAGAACATAAGAGCAGTTGCAGTATAATTTCATATATGACTTCTCCTTTCCTGGCAATTGGACCGGTGCTAGCATGGATGAGAAGAGATTATCCTGAATCCAAATATGGAAAAGAGGAGAATTCTACACAACTATGATTTTCCAAGTTCCAAATACTTGTAATTGGTGTGGTTTTTATTGCAACAGAAATGTAGTATACTGCATTTATCCCTGACTGTCAATAAACTTTCAGACTTCATAGCAATATACGGATGTCTTATGAAACATGAAGTTTCATCACAAGCTCTTAATTTCTTTAATTTTGGTGCGCGTGTTGAATTTGAATGAATTGAATTCGTAGCGTGGAGTAATAAAATTGGATGGATCAATGCATGCACTTTTGCGTGTGTAGAAGATTTAAGGAGAATGGTTGGTGAATGGGTGATCAACCATGCATGGCAAGATATGAAAGAGCAGTAGTTGGAGTCTGCTGCATATTTAGAACAGGATTTGAAATCATTATATGTTAAACTGGTAAGAACATGACAAATATGATGACCAGTGAGATGATACATGAAGGCTATGTTAGTATAAACGAAGAAATACTGGAAAGGAGCTTAGTTTTGTTACCTAGTAATGAGGTCTTGCATGACTCAATATCACTAGAATCACCTAAAGATGAGGATATATGTAAGAATATAACACTATCACATGAAGAAAATTAGAAGATGACAAATTGAACCATGCATCATCCTTTTAGACAATCAAACATTTGAATTCTCAACCATTGAATAATAATTCATCTTCCATGAATAAAACTGAATATAGTTCTTTTTTTCTTTTTTTGGTCAAGTAACATGTAACAAGTAACAAGTAAAACTGAATATAATTCATCTTCAAACTGAATATAGTTCTGGGTAAACAAAATGTAACATGAATAGCTACATTGTTGCTGCATATAGTTCATCTGCCATAAAAGCAGATGCTGCGCGCATAACTTCTGCTCGACCATACCTTACTGGTGTGCAAATTGTTAGTCATTTGGATAAGTTTAATGGCACATCAACAGTGATCAATTAGCTTGGTACAAGTAAAACAACAACAGATCACTCGAACGCCATAAAGTACAAGTGGATTTGACTTGAGTACTGCTAGTAGTTGTCTCCAAAATTTGTGTATTCATTTGAAGTTTGAAGATTTGTGATGCACCATGCTCTATACCTCTATGTCCTTCAACTTCATCAGCTGTTTCTCAATACTGAGGCAGTCTTTTTTCTCCTTTAACTACCATAAGAGCAATAGTGCAAGTTTAGATTAGAGTAAAACACAAAATAGTATGGTACTCTTGGGAAATTCCTTATGACAAATCATGACATCAAGGCTCCAACAAGGCAAGAAGAAGTTAAACACTGCCATTCACTGACATCTGAATCCATATACTTGTTCTCCATTTGGTCAACAATAGCGAATGACAGCACATCTTCTGCAGTAGCACACAATGCATTCTATGTTACATGTTTTGATCTGCTTTTTCATCATATCTTTTACCTTTCATCGCATCACTTACCTTTTAATTTCCCTCTGATAGCAGACAAAACCATTTCAAACCTTAAACCCTACTGGCACCGGCTTATGGTTCAGGGAGTCTTAAACCCAATGGAATCCTGACTGGTGGCTTTAAAGCAATTTACAAAGCTCATCAACCACATTAATATATCTGTCAACATTGTATGAATATTACACTACCTAATCCTTGTATAAATAGAAATTTAATTCAAAATGGATTCTAACTTTCTAGGTTGCTTCCTGTCAATCGTCATTGCTTGTTTTTGGGAACCAAGTAATATTTATAATGATAGTGAGAAAAGGAATGAAATGACATCACCATTTGAAAAACTGTTTCTTACTTTCACCTATAAAACCAGCAAGTCTCAACAATATGTCCAAACTAATCCTAGAATCCTTCTCAACTTTTCATCTGAGATCTAGACATCGTTTGTTTCTTACGATAATGGGTAGATCTCCTTGTTGTGATGATCAGAGCGGTTTAAAGAAAGGTCCATGGACAACTGAAGAAGATCAAAAGTTGGTTGATTACATTAACAGAAATGGCCATGGAAGCTGGAGAGCTCTCCCCAAGCTTGCAGGCCTCAACAGGTGTGGCAAAAGTTGCAGGTTAAGGTGGACTAATTACCTGAGGCCTGATATCAAGAGAGGGAAATTCTCCGAAGAAGAGGAAAGAGTTATCATCAACCTTCATGCAGTGGTTGGAAACAAGTACGTTTGATTCTCTTATTCATTCTTGCAAATAACTTGTACTATTACATAATGAGGCCTAACTCTTAGAGGTGCTGTTCTATCAGGTGGTCTAAGATTGCAACTCATCTTCCAGGGCGAACTGATAATGAAATCAAGAACTATTGGAACACTCACCTGAGAAAGAAGCTGCTACAAATGGGACTTGATCCAAACACCCACAAGCCGAGGACAGACCTCAATCACCTTCTGAACCTTTCACAGTTGCTTAGCATGGCGAGTGTCGGCAACATGGTGACTAGTAATCCATGGGACAATGCAGTAAGGCTACAAGCTAGTGCTGCACAGCTATCTAAAATGCAGTTACTGCAAAATTTATACATGCAGGTTATAAATTCATCAATTGCAACTCCTGATATAGACAACAAGACTGGTATTGGTCCTTTTGGTTCTCAGAATATTAACCTCTTTGGAGGGAACTTCAATGGAGCAAGCAGCATGGTCGACAGAGATCAAGAATGGGACGGAGCTAGCATCCCCGGGGCACCTAATGACTTGAACACTATTTCCAACACATTGGAAGGGTTTGAAGGATTTAATAGCAATATTAACAACAACTGCTATGGTATGCAGAACTTCAAGAACCAGTATCCTGAATTGGTTTCATCATCATCTCCTGGGAGTTCCACTACCAACAACCGAATTGAAAGCACTAGTACAAGTGATATTCCAGATGCATGTCAGTCATCGCCCACTTCCATCTTTGAGGCTTGGGAGAGACTCATGGATGATGATACAAGTGAATCCTACTGGAAAAATATTCTGCAGTAAGTTCATAAATTCAACTCATATATATATATATATATATATATATATATATATATATATATATATATATATATATATATATATCTCTCTCTCTCTCTCATTTTTCCTCGATCTGTTCACTAATATCTAAACAAGATTTAGTTTATTTATCTTACATAGAAAGCATCCCTCTAGTCTAGTTTATTTATCTGTTCTGTTTAATTACTTTTCATCTGGTTGATTATTATTCTGTAAGTGATTTCCATCAAATGTTCTCCTCTTTTTACAGATGTTAATATATCTTTCTTTCTTTTTGCAGATCAATGTCATAACCACATCCAATCTAGCTCCTAGAAGATATCCCTTATTGATTTGAAGAACTTCGATTTCATACAGAAAAATACTGCATTCGTTATTCATTAATAAGGCTTTGGCTATGTGAAAAGAGATACTTCCACATCCCTTATTGTTTTTTTTCATTCCCTTATCAAAATTTTCTTTGTTTGATGCAGCTATGTGAAAAGATACTTCCACATTCTTGTAATTATACTTTGTATACAGAAGATGTACTTATAGTATCATTAAGAACATATATTGTACTTCATGAAGAGACCTGTTTCTAGCTCCAAGTCCTCTAATCTTATTATTGATACGATTTCTTTCAGATATAAAATAGGATAATTTCAGTTTAGTTCTTAAACTAATTAAGGCTTTGACCATATTATAGCATTATGTCAAATTCAACTGTCACTGGCATTTCCAACTTTATTAGACACAAGAAAGGTTTCTCCAATCCTGATGAGTCTCCTACTGTAACATCAGTAGACGAGTGTAAAATAAAGAAAAAGTTGATACCCTATATATAAACGAGTCTAAAGCACTAAAAGTCAGATTAGTAGTTACATTGTAAGCCATATTAGGTGAGATTATTTACGTGCAATACAAGCTATTATTGACTGATAGAAAGAACAATTACCAAGTTCCAACCAAACCACCTAATTGAGTTCAGCTTCAAAAGTGCAACAGAGGGATAACGATTTAGTTAAACATCAAGGACTTGTACATCAGTGAAGATGAACACACAAGCAAACCTACGAAATAGGCAGCTAGTGTAGAAGCAACATACGTATCGGTCATATTATGTTTCTTTAAGCTAAAATGACAGTATTTACCACACCCTGTATTCATAGTCTCTTGATCACTCAACCTATTTCCAAATTTTACGATATGGTTGAGCCAATTGACAACGTTTCACAAGAGCCTTTGCCGGACGTTTTCCTTAGTCTGCCGGACTCTCCGTATGGGGCGGCTTCCTAATGCCTCACTTATCTGCAACGGCTTGGTACAATGCCTGGTAATTTGATCGGTACTATGCTTGGTGCATGGATGAAAAAGTAAAAATGCCTCGCTTTTCTAGCTTGGTTCATTGTGCTCCTAAGTTTTAGTCTTAGTAAAAGCGTTAGTTTTATACTAAGCAACGAGTAAAAGTCTACAATTGAGGCATTGTACCAAGATTTAGTCGCCGATCTCCATGATTTGATCAGTAAGGTAGGGCTGAAGTTAGCTACGCAGCATCAGTTTTTGGAACTGTTTAGTTGGCCTAACAGTGAACCTATGTCCCCTTTGGTTTACTTGGGACGGATTCTATTTCAAAGCCTTTCTAGTTACTATTGTTCAGAATTCATTTATTAGATTTCTGCAAAAACAATGCATAATTTCTTTTCAATTGTTAACAATGAAATTAAGTATTACAAGATCTCTAATCAACTACTCAAATGACTGTGGAAGAGGTCTTCCCGCTGTAATTTAACTTCAGCAAAGAAAGCTAAAAGTTGATTTCTGCAAAGCAATAGAAAAAGAAAGAAAAAAAAAAGATATATGGTTTAGCTAGAGCAAAGCAATTTTTCGTCAAGTTTTTGCAGTAGATTCATCAATTACATTGATTAATGGAAATGTTACAAAAAGCCGACACAATAGTTCAATTTGAGAGTATTTTCTCTTTTGTTTCCGATCGATATCAAACTCCCTCCTAGTCCCCCACAATGGTAGTTGTGAGGGACAACTTTCTTTGATGCCTTGTCCTAGTATATGATCAAGGACTAATCTACCTTGGCATGGTTTATAAGGTGAGGAGTCCAAGCATAGCTAGGGAATCAGCTGTACACAAGTTGATTTAAAACTCACAACCCATGGTGATATCGCAGAAAATAAATGGGAGAGGGGGCAAAGCCTTGAAGCTCAAAGCTTTGGCTAGCATTCAAAAGTCCTCTATGGATTTTACTCCTAGAAGAACACAGCAAACAAGAAGAAACTGAACTACACAAAAGAGCTAAGCTGTTGGAGACTGAGCATGAGGCTCAGGAAGGTGCAGTAAGCATCCAAGAGTAACATTTCTTGTCAGGAGGGAGGCACTTGTGAACTGAGGACAGCGGGCACACCCTCCTCAGAGCCAACCAAGGCCACGGCAACATTGGCTTTTCTGCTAGTCCATACCCGGCTGAGTTTGCTAAAGAAGAATGTTTGAGAGAACAAAAATGACAGACCAGTGACAATCATGTGAGGATAACTAAGACTAAGGCTAACTAAGGAGATCTGCAAACATCCAGGGATCCACAAATCTTGAACATCAAGTTTGAAAATTAAGTTTGGTTAAACTTGTGAGTGGGGGTTCCCAAAAATTGCAAATTGTGTTGCTACCAGTAATGTTGGCCCGTACCAAGTAACTGGGGATCCGGCGGCAGTATATAAATAGTCACCTGTCTTCAAAGTTGCCATAACATGTACAAATAACACCTACAATACCCCAAAGGAGAACCTCTAACCAAATCACTGATGTCAAACATTTGGTTCAGTTCAATGGTTTGTTTTGGAACATTAACAAACTAGAGAGCAATAGGCAAATTTACCCTCTGTCTAATAGATAGTGAGGAAAAAAGAACACAGAACTGCACAAAAGTGAAGCGAAAATCAATCAACATCTCAAATATGAGAGCCAGAAAGAACTAGCAGTATGTAAACAAACCTAAAGAGGGCATAACAAGCAACATAAAATCAATAAAGACTACAAGTGTAACCCAAAAAATGGTACCCCATTTCAATACAATCTCAATTTAGACCAAGTGAGTTGCAGCTCCAAAGCCAAAAGGAGAGACTAATCCAAGATCTTCCCAGTTCCCACACTATCTATTGCAGCAGCATAAATTACTCCAATAGATACCATTTCTATCCTAAATCACCAACTTCCGTCCATACCAGTCTTAGTGATACCCAAACTCATAAATAGATTTCATAAAAATATATGAAGCAGGTGTTTCCATACTTTCCTTTAACAACAATCTCCTCAACAGTGGCCAAGACATACCAAATGCAGAATAACCTGAACAGAATGTATTTATTCAATCCCATAATAGTAATTCAATTCAGTATTTCAGCTTCTATCACGAAATTCATTCGAGTACCAATGTTCTTGAAACATGTTTAAGGACAGAATTTTGAACATTCACAATCTTTGTCCAAAAAGAAAAACATTCACAATCAAGAAGACTCAAACCCACTTGAAAACTCAGATTGAGTTCCATAAATCAATAATGGAGACAAATGGTTCAGATTCAGAACGAGTACCCTGATGGACATCAAAGATTCAAAGCAAATGGAAGCATAGAAGTTCAATCCGCTCTTTAGCAATATTAACCCAAAATACATAGTACTTCAATCACAAATTAACAAGCTTATGCTAGAAGTTTTGCTCAAAACATAAATTGCCTCCAGATATTACTACCTAAGGAAAACAGTTGCAACACGCCAAGTAAAAGAATGCAACACGAAAACACTTCAAAACCTCTTTGGTTTTTTACCAAGCCTCTTCTAAGGTTAGTGGCAATACAAGCATGGCGCACTGCACAACAGAAACTTTGCAACATGGCTCACTGCACATAAAATTTTGGAAACATATTCAAATTTTATAACTTTTGACAGCTAGCGAACATGTGTTGGAAGTCTAAACTTAGAAAGAAGACGTGTTGGAAGTCTAAACCTAGAAAGCAGGCATACTCGATACATCACATACAAATTAACAACATTATTTAAGGTAGCAAAATAGTCAGACACGTACGGAGCATACATATGCCGGAGGTACAAGTTATAATAGACAATGATACAGCTATAAACCGTTACTAACAACAGATCCAAACAATATGGCTATTCATGCAAGGTCAATTAAAGCACACAGATCCAAAACACAATTCTATCCCAAATCCACTTTGGTTTCAGGATCTTGCTGATCTATCATTTTGCCTCAAAACTAGTTAATCAAGGATATACTAAAAGATTTGTTGCCTGCAAATCTATATCACCCCAAACATGCCTGCAATATATGCAAACTATTACGCATTTATTTCTTTAAGTCCCCACAAAACCTTCAAAAGGGAAACTTGAAATTTATATTAGGGATATAAAAACACTAGCTGCTCCAATATATTTTACTAAAATTCAAAATACCTCCAAACCATGCACAAGCCCCTCTCCCCTGAACAGCAAACACCACTGAACTTTAAAATAAGCTTATGATCAAATGTATTACCAGATGGTAACACCAATCAATAAAAGTAGTTTCCCACTTGCTAGACCAAAGAAAACAAAATGCCATTTCTCTTTATCCACATGTCTTATATGACCACAGAATCACTTGCCAAAAACCTAAGGCATGTAGTGTTACAGATAAATGGTCTGTCTCATGAAACTAGATTAGGAATTTCATGGAACTTTTCCATTTTATGCTTCCTTTTACTATCAGAATAATCAAGTTTCAAATATGCAAAACTACCAAAAAAGGGAGATTCCATCATATCAATCAATAAAGAGATTGAAAAGAAAGCAACTGCATTCACTGTTTCTACGTTTCTCTTTTCTGGTAGAATTTTATCAATTTTCTAATAACTAGAAATCCTATCAATCCAAACAAGTTAATTCACATCAAACAACTATGAATAAATAAATTAGTTCAAGATCAAGGAAACAAAGTATCATAAAATTCAATGAATTCAACAAAAGTTGATACGCAAGAAAATGATTAACAAAACCGCCAAAATTCATTCACTAAAAGGTGCCTATGGCACAAACTAGAACAGTTTCTACGAAAGGAAAGATTTCAAAGCCTCAGATTACAACTTGACTTTCCTAAAAGGCTAAAACTTCAGCAGAGTATTTTGATAAGTACCTTCTGGAGGCATCGGTGGATGGAATATACATGTTCAATGCTGAACTGCATGTACTCTTGTTGTCAAGAAGTTAAGCTAAAACGAAGAACCAACCTACCCATTTCAGCACTGTACCCCAACTGCTATCTAAACCTAATGCCCAACTTATTTCCAACCATCCAATACCGCCAACCCAACAGTAGCCACAGCCACAAGACCTTCTAGACTTGAATTGGGTCCTCGTCTATGTTCCGAACAGCACCATCATCCCCATCATTGCTTAAAGTTTTCCTAACTTCCTTGTCACAGCTAAGGGCCTCATAGCTCTCCAAACCAATCTTCTCCACCTCACCTTCCTCTTTCTTTTGCACTATATCGCAAAAGAAATCGGTCAAGATAGTCTCGTAACCAGGCATTTTGGCATAGCCAGGGAAATAGTTGATGTCAATGATCAAATAGCGGTTCCCAAATCTGGCGTCCCTTATGACATCAAAGTTGAAGAGGTTCAATTTCAAACCCCGCTGCAACCCTCTAGCAATGTCAGTGATGAAGCTCTGCGGGGGCATCTCAGTATCATCCAAATGCATCATCTTGTAATACTTATCATCAGTCCTCTCATTGGTGGCGAGATTCGAAACCTGCGAAAACGAAAGCAAACCCTCCAGGCTCCCCAATTTCTCTTCCTCAGAGACGTCCGGGAGGGACTTCCTCTTGACACATTTCACATAGCCTCCCACCACATACACCTTGAAAATGACGCCGCCGTGGTTCACAAACTCCTGAAGCACAATCGGCGGCTTGAGGTTGTTAAGCCCCTCGTGGTTGAAAACCAGAGCCATTTTGTGCGACTTGGCGCTGCCGTCAGCCACCAGCGGCTTCGCAATCACCGGAAACTTCAACCCCTCCCAAGCCGGTCGATCAAACAGCGTCTCCTTATCATATATCACAATCTGCTTCGGAATCCCAAACGTGTCGCTCTCGTGCTCGATTTTGAGCTCCGACACCACCTGCAGCATCGAAATCCGGTTGTGCAGCCGCTCAATCGCCTCCGGCGAGTCGACGATCACCGCATTAGGGTTCTTAACCCTAAACGCCTCCAGCTGGCGCCTCCAATCCTGGCCGTACAGCTTGTGGAGCACGCAATCGAACGGCCCCTGATCCGCCAGCTCCTTCTCGGTGTCGATCCGGACGAGATCGACGCCGCGCGACCTCGCCAGCTCCACCAGCGAGTCCTGGATGAAGCTCTGCTGCTTCTTCGGTGCCAGCGCATAGCCCACGCCGAACCTCCGCTCCTCCGCCATCACCACCGCAACGATCACAAAATCAACAACAAGATAATGCTACACGAAACGCACCGCATTCACATTCAGGAAAAAAAAAATCAAAATCCCTAACCCTAATTTTTCAAGTTTTGATCGAAAAAATCGAGAATTACAGAGAATAAAAATGAATGGGAGGAGAGGTGAGAGAAGGAGAAAGTTGTGGATATATATAGCTTTTTCAGCTAGGGTTGAGTGAGGAGCTGATAACGTCACCGGGATGAGCACGATGGCATATACACGTGGCATATACTCGGGCGGAGATGCGGATTCGGAGCGCGTGGGGTGGGGTCCGGGAGACTGAGGTACACGAACGGTGGAGGATGAGCTGCAGTCAACGATGTGGACTTTGGGATTCTTTTTGCTCCAATGTGTAAGGGTGTTTTGGACTTTTGGTCAGATGAGGAGTTAATATGCGAACATTTTGGTATAAATCTCTGGCGGCAATTTGGTGATGGTGACGTTACTAGTCTCCTCCAGCTCAACCCCTATGGTTGGGTTGCCACGTGGACATAAACACTGTAGCGTCGGCACATGTTGTTATGATGGTGGTGTGGTGGTGGTGGTGGCGGCCGTAGCCGTGGCAAATTTGCAACACTGATCAGTAAGTTCCGGTGTCACACGTGTGTTATGTGACGACTAGAAACGTTTCTTTTTCTTTTGAGTTTTTCTAAAGTTGAATATTTCACCATTGAAAGAACGGGGAGGAGGGGATTAATACTTCTCATGTTGGAATTGTAGGTTGATGTTGTCTTTAGTCTCTTTTTTTTTTTTGGTTACAGAATGTGCCTAAAAGGCACAAGCTATACAAAGGTGTTTCTTCATTTCCAAATGAACTAGCAGATGAAGACAAATAGATTGCACTATGAAACATCATTTTCAACAGCAGCATAACAATAAAGTTGAGCATAAATCTAATCATTCCAATCTAAGGAAAAAGAAATCGAATATTAGTAGATCTGGGACAATCTCTAAATAGATGGAGGAGAGATTCATCAGCCGAAGAGCAAATTGCACAGGAAGCATTAGAAGTGAAACCTCGAGTAACTCTTTGCACATTGCTTATGATTTTCCTATGAATAACAGACCACGTAAAAAGTCTTCAATTTTGGAGGGATATTGTAATTCCAAATTGCTTTCCACTAAGGATTATGAGAAGCAAACAAATCAAATAGAGAATTATAAGCACTTTTGACAGAAAAACAACCATTGGCACTAGCTCCCCAAATAAGAGTACCAGTACTAGAATCACCAAACCAAAACTAGTAGGCACATTTATAATCTCTTGGACAATGTCAACAGGTAACATAGAGAGGAGCAGGGGCACATTCCAACCATCATTATTCCAAGAAGTACTGAAAGGATGTTGTCTTTAGTCTTTGAGGAAGGGATTAGGGTTTCGAACTGGGTCACAAGTTAATGTGGAAAGATCATAATCGAGAGAACGTAAATTGTCAGGGTGTATAGAATACATCTTAGTGGTGTAATCATAGCGGCTTCAAGTTAATTGATGGAGAAGATGTTGTCCGTTTGTGAAACATATATAACAGGCGAGTAACAAGTTTTTTAAAATTTTTATTTGAGAGTGATTTCAAGCCATTAAGGTCATGTTAGCTAGCTGTTAACACACCCACCAAGCCAGTTAGCATCTGGATCGAGGTCCACGAGCATATTGTAGCAAAACCAGACTAATCTTAAGCACACAAATATGGAGGCCTCTTAAATATGTCGGTCACAAACTGGTCAGAGTTGAGACTCGAACTCTAGACATAAGGTTTCATACTAATTAAGTAGTTCGACTAACTTTACCACACCTCATGTGGTTATGGAAAAAAACTGAATACTCTTTTAACATTTATTATTCGGGTGCGTTGTTTCAAAATCAGTACTCACTTGAACATGATTAAAACATTTCTATTTTTTATTTATATGAACACAATAATCGGTTCTAGTTGCAAGTCCTTTATATGATGTTCTTGTCCAAAACATCACATACATACAAGACAATTCCATCCGTCATAGTCTCTGATTTGTTCTTTGAGCCAATAGGTTATTGGAGCTCATTAGAGACGTGATTCGATATCATTCAATTTGGATATTTTTCAACTGTTTCCCAGATGTGTTTAAAGGGGAATCAAAACTTTAGCTTTAGTACCCACAACATCCATTACATATGCTAGCAGTGTAGCACAAATAATCAAACCAATGAACTTTAGAACAAAGATAAGGAAAAGAAGAATGACCTAATACCATTGGGCAATTTGAGCTGTTATATGTCAACCAAATCTTAATCTTATACTCACTGTCACACAATTTCTATCACCACTTCCTCCATGTATTCTTCTCCAGAGTCAGTGGGTGCTGAGGCCTGTGGGTCATTCTATATGACACAAGCTTTGTATTCTAGTAATCATGGGGTGGTGTATGAGGAAAACATGCCAGTTATTAGCATAGTAGTCTTTGAGGAAAGCTTGTGCACTCAACTTCGGTAAACTGCTTTACAATCGGATGGTTTCTATCGACGATATCGGAATCTGATGACTGATTCTGTATATATAAACCCAATCCATCGGATAAAGGCGAAATGAAGAGAACAACTACACCGTTTCGGTTTTCGGCTCGTATTTGGTAGGGATAGTCGAAGATGTGATAAATGGATAGTCTTCAATCTTCATACCTCAGAAGAAGCTGGACATAAACTCTATGAGCTGAAATAATCTACTGGATTACTTTGTGTGATTGGCATATGGCCGGTGAGCTTGTCATATATCTGTGGCACATGGCCGGTAACACTTGGTAACATATTTTTTGAGAAAGATACATCTGTGTGTAGATTATAAACAGAGGGCAGATTACTCCAATCACTTTAGCTGAAGTAAAGCTTACCAAAGTGCAGGTTTAGACAATAACCCGTAGATAAAATTTCAATCATGTTCAGCAACACTACTCGGTCCTCTTCCAACTTCCTGCTGCAAAAATAGAGTCTCAAACCAAGCAATGATATTCTCTCTACAGAATCGACGCTTTCATATGCAGATTGGTAAATCGATTGGAGCAAGTCTGGTACTTCTATTAGCATCATATGACAAGAGGACCATGTAATCTTCGTTTGGTTGCAGGAAGGGAAATCAATTCCATTGCCTTTTCCATGGGAAAGGAAAGTAAAATTACTGTCAGGTTTTCTTTCCTATGTTTGGTACAACATGGAAAGTATCTAGAAAAGAACCAATTGATTTCCTTTCCAGTGTTTGGTTAGTGCAGGAAAGGAAAGTAAAAATACATCAATGTCTCAATAATACCCTTGTATTTTAAATAAGAATATCATAAAAATTCAAACATACACCAATCGTTTATACAAGAGAGGGACTTTGCCAGGGACTTTCAAGCATGTGATCAAGAACACCAATTTCAGGAATGTGAAGATCGATACAACTATGGTTTTGAGCACTGCAAAGGGTACTCAAGCAATCAAGCCTAATATTGTTTCTTCTAACTTGAAAACCAAGTTTCTGGAGCAGTTTAGTGGTCACATTCCTGTTTAAATTATTATTATCTGCTAATACAATCTAGAATCCTCTGAACTCTGAGTTGAAATTTGGTTCCTCCGAGAGATTTCCAATGACATACATAGCTATCTATTCCTGAAGGATGAAGGGTTTGAAACCTGAGAACAAGCATGTCATTCTTTCTACAAGATTGATCGGGTTCATGGAAGTCCAGATATTCTCTAACATCATCTGCAGAAAGTTTATCACAAATGATTCATATGTTGCCAACATACTGAGATGATATATTCTGTTCTTATATTGTATTCTCATATCACTTCAAATTCCACCCCCATAAATAAAGCACACATGGGACATAATATGGAACGATTTCTTTTTTTTCTTTTTTTTGACAAGAGAATTGCAGTAAAACACTAAAAACAGTACAAAAATAGAACTTACATTGCAGATAAGTCTGCCGAATCAAACAAGAGGAAAATAAACTAAGTAGGAGCATCTGCAGCATCAAACGTGAGAATATCATATATATGAGGAGAGAACACAGCTACATGACATTAGTTATCAAGGAGAGAACACAACTAGTTTTCACCATCGCACATCAACAATAACCCTCTTTCAGAAACATTAGAAAATCATAAATTTTGATTCAAAACCTCATATATATCAAGTTAATACCAAAATAAAATTGACCTGACCATTCAATAAACCTCATGACAAGATAATGATTTCCATACAACACCCTTTGAGAACAGACCAGAAAGAGCTTCAAGCCCAAAGCAATGTTACAGCCTTTGAAAGACAAACCAGTCAAGACAAGTCGACAAACTAAACAAAGGGACACAACAAAATCCAGCCTTTAGCCACCAAAAACGCACCACAGACCAGTAACACTAACATACTGGCCTTAATATGCAGTACACTTATCAGAGCTATTCAATTTAATTAAGCAATACATCTATTCGGTCCAATTAAGCATTACACTGAAGAAAATAAAATATATTCTCATTACATAGAGAGATCAAACAAAGTCCCATTTTTTTTTTTCCTTCAATCAGTTCCAAACTTCAAATAGAACAATATCATCAGCAATTAAGGCACGACATGAATGCAAGAAGCTGAATACTGTACCAATCAATTCTCAATTTATACAGAAATAGAAGCCTAATCATGCTATGATCAAAATTAGAGAGTTGGGGTCTAACCTTTGATTACTTGGGAGAGAGAGAGGGTTGATTGCGGAGGAAGAGTTAGTGGAATGAAAGCTGAAGGAGAAGAAGAAACAAATCATACCATTCATGAAAAAACCGTAGGAAATATAAATCATATAATCACATACCTGACTGATGGAACAAGTGAATTCTTTGTGAGTGAAGATGCTCTCGATATAGAACTTCGTCTCTTTCTGGGTGATGAAAGAGGCACGAGAACGGCGAGATAGAGGGCACAAACGACAGTGATTGATGAAAGATGGTCAGAAGAACCAGGGATCCAATGGGTAAAATTGGCAATAGCATTCTTAGGCTGGGGTATTATTGTCCGAAAAGTTCGCAATTAATGCTGGGAACCGAGAAGGGAAACTGAATCCCACGGGTATTGAGTGGAACGGATTTCCTTTCTATTTTCCTGATTGTCAGGAAGCTCTTTCCTGAGTTTGTGCTTCCCAAACAAAGGAAGGGAAAGACTTTCCTTTCCTTGCTCCCAAAATCCATGAAACAAACACAGCCTTGATGTGAGTTCTATGTTTTCCAAGATATCGATCAGTCTATAATTTCCATTCCGGCCCATGTATATGTTCTATGTAATCTTGGTACAAGTTTCCAACTCTGTCTATTATAGTCCAGGTACGTCTGTCTCGCTATAGAAATTGTGCACGGGATCAATATATAACAGATCGATACTCCCAGAAGAGGTAGGACACTCGTCAGTTGCAACAATTTATAACTTTTAAAGGGCAGGATTCACAATGGAACCATGTTCAGGCCTTCGTTATCCAAGCCATGTTTTCTTATATATGCATCTCAAAACATGCAGCCTCTTTTAACATCACATTCTGTGTTCCGAAAAATCGCTTACCTCGTTTACAGAGGATTATAGGCCTGTACCTCACTAGCGAAACTTAGGTTTTGATGCTTTTACCAGTTGTACGTACGAAAGAGCTTTCTGATAGGAAGCAATTACAATCTTTTGGCCTCTCTCTCTTTGTGTTTGTTT
Source organism: Fragaria vesca subsp. vesca (assembly GCF_000184155.1). Taxonomy (NCBI): domain Eukaryota; kingdom Viridiplantae; phylum Streptophyta; class Magnoliopsida; order Rosales; family Rosaceae; genus Fragaria; species Fragaria vesca. Next base: position 24,390,083 of record NC_020495.1, on the reverse strand, counting down.
CGAATTTTCTCCTTATTACATTTACTATTATGGTTCTCTGAATAGTCTTCTTCTTCCTTTTCCCAAATACCTAGTTCCAAACTTCCAATACATTCATCAAATTTTGTCCTCACAAACTTATCTGTCTTCTACTTTCTTACTCTAGTTCTTTGATTTCAAGGCGTTTGTATTCTAGTTCACTCCCGAATGGATTTTAGTTAGGAAGATGAATGTTCCTCTCCCTTCAAAAGCTCCAGGAGACCATATATATAAAACCTGTCTTTACTACCAAGTCCCACAAACAGCAATGCGATAGTACCTCATCACATGCTTTGCATAAAAATCATGTTCCTCTCCCTCCTACACTTCATACTAAAAGAATCTCAACTATAATAATCCCCAGACCAGAGGGCAACACAATGGCAATAGTTCCCTCAAGATCTTTTCAACTCTCCCATTCTATTACACTCGGTTAAACAAATTACTCATATATACATATGTGATACCAACATTTTATGATATGACAACAAATTTGTTGTTATTATGGATAAGAGTCATAAATTTAGTTTTGTTCCAATAAAGTCAACATATGATATCTTTACAAGTTTATAAACAAAATGTTATCGATATTGTAACTTGTTTTCAATAATATGTAATCGTGTAAAACAAATTAATGTAGTAATATTGTTGTCAATATTATAAATTTGGTTCAATTATAATATAATTTTTATTTAATTAGTTCTAATGGGTGTATAATATACATCATAGTACCATAGAGAACTATTTACACTGTATGTCTGCATCTTTCATGCACCACTGATAAATTTTACCTTCATCGATCAATCAATCATATGTATATCAGAGAAATGACTATACAATAGGATATATGCAAATTATAGTCTTAAAGATACTTGGCACTTCTGGAGGCTGGAGCAATCCTAAAAGAAAACCAGCAGTTCAGAGTGAAGAAGATTGACTCGCCCGATGGGTTGAATTCTTGGCTAGTTGTTGTTTTTTTTCTTTTTTTTCTTTTCTTGTCGTACATCTATCACTAAGGATTTCAATATTGTCACACTCATGACCTCTGACTATAAACAATGAAACTTGGTCTACACAAATGATATGATATTGGACGTTTTGATTACGAGTAAAACTTAATTCTTACTATTTTTTTTAATGTCATTATGACTTTCAAATTAATCAAGGTTACAAAACGAGAAGGCTAAAAGTAGTCATTACATATCCTATCTTATTGTTATCATTTTCGGATAGACAAGGAATTATGAGTCGAGACTCACATTGATATATAGGATAGACTAATCACCAATTAATTGAATTTACTCATTTATTTTGTAAGCCTATTTGCTATATTCAAGCATAGAAATAGGCTAATGTTAGACAAATAATAAAAACTCAAACTGCATCCTTGCCCTTAGAGCTAGAAGGATACCACCAAACTGCATTTTCATACCATCATCGATCTCTCTCTTCTTTGACTTAGAAGGATTCTTGTTCCTTGAACCCATTGGACGTCCCCTCTTCTTCTTGCTCTCTTCACTGTCCTCATTGTTATCCAAGGCAAGAATAAGAGCACCATTACAACTCTTTATCAAGTTTAGAGCTCTTTCAGTAATTCGAGAGATAGGGGTCTTCTGCTTTTTTAGGGAGGATAGAGAACTCTCCCCTGCAGTATCGTTGCTCAACTTAAGCTTCTTGAGAGAAGCAAATGGTGACGAAAGGACACACGCGCTTAAATGTTTCCACAGCCGAGACCTGCTTACATTTGTCCACAGTGAGCAGAGCTAGGATTGCAGAATTTTTGCACCCTTCTTAAATAACATCCATGCAAATGATGACAAATTTGCGTAGAACCGGCTTGGGATCGAACAATCCCTAACCCTAACTTGTTTTGTTTCAACAAAAAGCTTCTCATCCTTGTAAATATAGTTGCCAGCCACATACACCACATTTTTGATATACTTGTCTTTCGCAAGCGCCGGTGGGATGTTCAGAATGCCGATCCAGAAGAATAAAGTATATGGCCATCATACTCCTATATGACCAACGGGGCCTTCTGATAATACCAAGGACCACCCTAAAATACCCTGTTGCGATCTCGGGGTAGGTCAAAGGTGAAAATAAAGAGGTTCTTGCCCTTGGTTGGAACCCTAAAACTCTGATTCAACGTCCATATACGTTTTGAACTGACTATATATGCGGATCCAAGGCCAGAGGTTCACATGCTTGATGGTGCTTGCTTTGGCAAGGAGGTAGATCTGAGGATCTAATCGGGGTTCATTAGCATGGTCCATGTGAGATATCGATATGACATCTCTAAGGAGGTTGTGAAGCTAACAGTGACATCTTCCAGAGTGGTTGACATGGTGAGGGAGGTTGAGAGGATGGAGGAGGGGATCTTGATAGAAGTAGAGATGCCGGAGGCCGCGCACCGTACATAGTGCTAGGGTTTTTTCGCCCTAGGATGAGAGCACGCAGAGCAGCTATAGGTTTATGGATCTTGTTTGGAAATGATGAAAACATTATGTCTTTTTCTTTCTTTTTTATTCTTACTAATTTAACTAAATGTAAGTGTGACTGTGTGACAAAGTTGGTAGGGTCACTCCTTGTATTTTAACCAATAGAGTTGAAATAAGAAGAATACACATTTTTTTCTCTCTTGTGTCGTCAGTGTGTGTAGACGAGGGTCCAACTTCCTTGTCTAGCGGCGTGTCTCTTCGTCGTCGTCGGACGAGGCTTCGTCCAGCCCTTGTGGGTTGGGTGGGATCCCTCTCAAGTTATGTAAGAATAAGCTTTCGGTCTCGTTCTGATCTGGAGCATCTATGCGGTCTGTGCGACGTCGGGTGAGGCTATGTGATGGGTTAGTGCGACGGTGGTGGTCGGCGGAGGCTGTGGTCATTGTTTTCTAGAGGCTGTTAGCGGTTGGTGCAGCGGTTGTGGTTGGTGCTGAGTTTTGATTTTGCTAGTTTGGAGGACGCAGTCTATCTCTTCCCATAGTCTGGATTTACAGCGGTTGGCGGAGGTGGTCGTTGTTATCTAGTTAGCTGATGAAGACCTTGATCTTCCTTGTTGATCGGATTGGTGCGATTGCATAGGAGCGGCGGCAGTGTGCTCTCCGACGACTTCGACAGGGTTTGTGAGTGATGGTTGGTGGGCTTAGCCTTTCCTAGGCTTCAATGGTGTTGTGTTAGGGATTCTGTCTGACTTATGTTGGACTTGGTCTTTTTTTAGTTTTTAAATCTAGAGTATTTTTAGGTTTATAAGCTTGCATTCAAATTATATTCTGATAATTAGATTCATTGATCATAATGTCTATTTTAAGGTTGACAATATTAAGATGACTTATGTTATATGGGTTATTTTACATAATTCGATATTACCGTGGACCGTGAGGGTGTATTATATTCATGTGTATTCCTACCGTTTATTTGATCAATAAAATTTTTTACGTCATGTTAAAAAAAAAAAAACACACCTTACTAATTCAGAAAAAGAATTTATGTCCTTTTTATGCTTTCTTGTACAACTATCTTGCAAGTTTCTTTTACTTCGGGCGTTCCCACTTGACCAACGTGTTTATTGTGCGCATATGACACATCACATGGAGTTTTTATGTTTTTGGCTCAAGTAGTAAGTATGGACTATGGAGTATGGACTAACAAAACCTTCCATTAATTGTGGTCAGATAAATTATTTTTTGAACATAAGAAACATCAATCTGGATAAATAAACATCATGCACATCAGTACATGTGATGAATGATATTTTTTTTCCTTCTATTTTATAACACAAGATAAATCATGCACATGTACATGAGGATGTGTGAGCAAAAATACAATATGTGGGAGTTTTAAAATTAGAAATGGGATGAGCATGATATAGTCAAAATTACTGTATTATCCTACATTAATTAGAGTAACACAAGTGATTTAGAGTGTACGCTACCAATAAAAATCACTTATAATATCAAAAATATCAAGCAAACGAAGACGACCATAGAGGATGAGGACCAAGGTCATCCAACGTCTAAGAAAATGGTTGATTATATGGTTCGGGTAAATATATTTGTCAACATATTGCTCAAGGTTAGGAATTCACACATTTTATTTTTTGTAGACCGTTGTGTTTCTATACACTTTACGATAAACATCGGATCATATATTGCGTGGTGTTAAAGTACCAATCGTGTTAATTAGATAAACAACATTAACTCATATCTAACCTATCTAAGCATCTAATAAACGAGTTTTTTTTTTTTTTTTTTTTGAAGTAAACGAGTTTTTCTTTTGTTATCATATCATTCATATTTACATGATCATACGTACAAATAACCAAACTTTTAATTGTGAAACATGTATGCGCTAACGTGGCTTGTGCTTGTGCTTGAATAGGGTATGCCGTGGCCAGTGGGTCGATACGGTGGAGGTTCTGTGGAGCTAGAGTTTGTCGTAATATGCATGTTAAGTCAGAACTCAGAAGCAAACTCGAAGACACCTAATACGACTCCTTCCGAAATCCAATGTGCTAAAAACCAAACTCAGATCAATACGTTTGTTTTGTTTCCCTCTGGTTTTTTTTTCCTTCAAATTTAATTTATTTTTCCAAAGAATTAGTTACAAGTTTACAACTCCACCAGCGAATATGCTTGTCTGTGTGTCTCTCTCTCTCTCTCTCCCCATAAAATAGAGAAGAGGAGAGAGAAAACAGAAGCTGCAAGACACAAAGGAGGAGGCTTTCTCTCCTTTCCTCTCTAAATTTTCCCCAGGAGGAGAAATTACCAAATTACACACAAAAGAAGGGAAATTTAGAGAGAGATGGGGAAGATAGAGAACAACAATGAGGAAGGGGAAGGGGATGTGAAGGGATCTATCAGTAAATTCCCATTGAACTTTTGGGAGATGACGGTGGCTTCCACGGTGGTGCTGGGTTTTCTGTTCGGCCTTATGGGTGTTTACCTAACCATGCCCGCATCCGATTACAGCTTTCTCAAGCTCCCCCGGACCCTCCAAGACCTCCAAATCCTAAGGTAGTGTTCCTTTTTTTTTTTTCTTCTTCTACGGATTGGATTCATTGGAGCTTTGATTCATGTTTTCTTTTCAATGTGTTAAATGGGTTGGTGTTGATATAGCTTAGATTGGTGAATTGGGTTTATAAAGATGAGAGCTTTTGTGGGTGTCTTGGGAGAAAAGGAAGAACTTTTGATAGGAGAAGTGTGTTTTTGTTTAAATGCATGCAATCCCAATCTGGGTTTTTGGTTTTTCATGGTGTTAGCTGTATCAGAGAGCTGTTGATATTTGTAGTAAATAGTCAAACTTGACTAGGGGAGCTGTTTTCTTAAAAGTTTAAAGGGTTTCTGTAGTGCACCAGGCCTCATTGAAGTGGATTCTGGAGTAGGGACTTATGATCCGTTGTTGTTTGCTACTGTTTTTGTTTTGATCCTTATGACCTTTATGCTGCAAATGCCCTATGTGATGCAATAATGCTATCATACTTTGAAGTAATTCCTTGTTGTAACCTAAAGTGGGTTAGTTTGTTACGACTGTTTAAAGACAAATTCCTTCGGATTGATGATTTTATTGCTGGAATCATTTCTTGAGGCATAGACGAAGATCAGAAAAGTAGTAGAACTTTGAACCTGATTCCTTGTTGCTAATATAGTCCCACTGTTTGATGGCCAATGTATTCTGTTTGCACCCTTGATGTATTGCCTCATTTATAGAGAGATTCTGGAATATGGTTTTGACAGATTCCGTTGCTGTCTTCTTCTTTTGTAGAGATCACCTTGAAGACTACACAAGTGACTACACAGCTCAGGTTTTGTTAGGGTACTGTATGGTTTATATATTCATGCAGACATTCATGATTCCTGGAACTGTGTTCATGTCGTTGCTTGCTGGTTCCCTTTTTGGAGTCTTCAGAGGTGTAGCTTTGGTTGTGTTCAATGCCACTGCTGGTGCTTCTTCTTGTTATTTCTTGTCAAAGGTGATAGGGAGGCCCCTTGCCACCTCTCTTTGGCCCGACAAGCTCCTTTTCTTCCAAAACCAGGTAAATCCAGTTGTCCATCTGCATATGTGCACCTCACGAATGCAATTAAATTATTTACTTATTATCTTTCTTACATCCAGGTGGCTAAAAGAAGAGCGCGGCTGTTGAACTACATGTTGTTTCTCCGATTAACTCCAACCTTGCCAAACACATTTATTAATGTTGCTTCACCAATTGTTGATGTGCCTTATCATACATTCTTCCTGGCAACCTCAATTGGTCTGATACCTGCTGCTTACGTCACTGTCAGGGTATATATCTCTTAATTCTTTTCAATTTTGGTAACTGATTGCAATGGAGTTGTTCATAACATAGAAACTTTATGGTAGGACAGAATGAAATTCCAGAATGATATTCTGGCGAAATCATCAAAGTAAGAATCATTATGCCAGAATGACTTCTTATTTTCATCAGTTGGCAAGCCAATTCTTTTTGCAGAGAGAAACACTATCATATCTTAATCTCATCCCTATCTTGACTCATCCCTGGTTCATGGGAACATGATTGCTTGTTTCTCCAACTGCGAACAATGTCTGTTTTCAAGTTTTGAACGAAATATAACTTCGGTTCTGCATAACAGTTTTCATCCTGTGTCATTCCACCATAGAACCCAATGTCATCTTAGTATACACTTCTAGTTAATGAGCAACACCAGGGTTGCCAAATGAATGTAAGTTGGTTGGAGCTCAGGCCAATTGCTATGTGGTGGATGGTGGGATAGAAATAGGTCTAATCTAAAACATGACATGAGTGATTATTTTGGTGATTATTGTATTCGCACTGTTGCTCAACTGTCACTAGTTGTGCCTATGTATCACTGACTCATGTTTTTGTGCTCAGGCTGGACTAGCTCTCGGAGAATTGCGTTCGCTTGGAGATCTCTACGACTTCAACTCAATAGCCACCTTGTTCTTCATTGGAGTTGTCTCGGTTACTCCCACGCTAGTGAGCAAGAACAAATCATAGCATTTCACTTGCTCACTTTGCTCGGTGTACATTGGCCCCTTGTTGTGCTTGCAGCCATTTGGGTATCACCTCTTTAGCATCAAATAATTGCACCAGAAAGCGCTCTGTTCGTTGTGGAAATTACTGCAGCGATGGAGCTTCACTGGTAGAATATGGGAAGGTGTCCTTTAATCTCAGTTTCATAGGTTATGTGACAATGTGTATGTAAACTTTAATCTCAGTTTCATAGGTTATGTGACAATGTGTATCAGTATCGTAATAGAATGTAAAGGCAGTTTCTAGTTAAGTTTCAAGTTTTTCATGTTTTTAGTGTTGAACTATTTCTTTAAACGACTACAACAACTAATTTGCAAAGCTTACAATTTCCACTCGAATGCTTAGTGGATAAGCATGAGATTTCTTACTTCATGATTGCTTGTGCCTGAACTAATCTTGAGAAGTTTGATGTTTGCAAGTAATGATGGTTCCTAAAATTGCCTTGTACGAAAGCCCTTGGTTTAAAACGAGTTGCAGAGTCGCATAATATTGTTCCTCTACAGCGAAACCTGGTCAAGAAACTTGGCGCCACAGGTTCTTATTGAGAAGACTTGCCTGCTTGCTTGAGCTGTATAAAGTATTTTATACCAAGTAATGAAATGGTTTCAAAGGAATATAGGTGGATTGCTGATATTTTCGCTAGATAGGACATCATAGAAGATTATGTGACGTGCTGCAAAAGGATCTACATATTGTTGATAATTGGTTCATAACAAATAATGAAATGTTGCTTTGTATTTTTTTTCTTAATTTATTTTTCTTGAGATGTTGCTATGTCACACTTCTTATCAACAATTGGATAATCTATGTCACACTTCTTATCAAGTAGATCATCTATTTCACACTCAAAATTGATAGAAGCTTACCCAACTTGGCCACTTTTAGTTGGGAATAATACTTGGAACATCAAGCATCTACTGAAAGACAAAACCAAAACCAAAATGGTTCAAGAGAGATGCTCAAAACGACTCTGAAATTCCCTACAGAGAAAAGCCACCTGCTTGCCTTCATAACATCTTGAACCTGTTCCTACTGATAAATCATTATAATCCACATGGCCTCCACAATATATTGGAACCAGAAGAAGGAAACTTTGTAATTCATGTAAATGAACCAACAGAAAATACATTTGATTTAACGTCAGTGACTTGTACACAAAAATATTAGAAGCTTCGGACAGGGTACATAATTCAACTTCTCTAGCCCCAGAGCTGGAGGGCAGAGAGCCTTTCATCTGTATATGGCCCCTAAGATATGGAGCAAGTATTTGTGTAGTCCTTTCCTACCTAAATTTCTTGAATTTCTTTTTCTGGTGGGAGCTCTCTGGAGTTCGGCTATCCATCTTACGCTTCACACCTGCTTCTTTTGAAGGAGCACTACCTTGGAATGCGGCCTTAGCTTTTCTGGCAGCAACTGATGGTCTTTTCTCCATACGTTCTTTTGGCTTCACTCCACTCTGAGGCCTTGATTCAAACTTGGCTTTTGGATACTTTTGGACACCATTTTTACCCGCACGTACACCCTGGTAGGACATAGTAGCCTTTGAATTTCCCTTGAACTCTGGAGTCCTTGGACCGACAGCTGGCCTTTTAGCTGGGGATTTAGAATTTGATGCAGGTGATGGGTTGCTTCTCTTAGATGGGGTGGAATCTTGGTTTTTGCTCTTAGATGTGACAGACTCTGGTTTTGCATGAGAAAGCCTGAGTTCCCGATTTCGAAGCTTCAGATTTCGTTTCCTCACAACTGCATTCGCAGCTTCCTGGTAGACCAAAACATAGACAACTCATAAGATCTACAACAGTTGCAACAATATTGGACAAAAGAGAAGGACTGCTGAGCAAACAGAACATTCTTGATAACAGAATTTATGAAAATTATGTTCTTTAAGCTGGCTTTTCTAGAAGTTCAGTAATGACCACAGATATACTTCTTCCAATCTTCACATTGATAAAAAGGGATGTAAACAACTCCATGTCTCAGTTTTTATTTTCTTAGTCTCAAGCAAAGATGGAGGCAGATACTTAGAGAGGCAAGGTTGTCATCTTCATTTAACTGGACCATATTCCATCTTAAATACGTAACTGTAAGGTTGTGATCGAATAATTCATAAATGCTTCAAGCACATCTAGGTCTACCAGCATCAATATGAAGACTATTCCAAGAGAGAACAGCACAACCCGAGATGGATCACATCTGAGTTTATGAAATACTTGCTTTCCAGGAAAGTTGACAGTAAATGGTTCATTAAGTACTGAAAACAAAATGCCCATACCTTTGTTTTAAACAGAACATAAGCAATGCCCTTTCCTAGACCAACGTTAGAGTCCCTGATTATGCGAATGGCTTCAACTCCAGATTCCTGATTGTTGGTGCCACAAAACAACTGATACACTTCTTCATCCTGAGAAAAAATAAATAAATAGGACAAGCACATTACAACCGAGGTCAGCAAGAAAAATGCCAATTGCAGGGACAGATATGCCCAAAAATGATAAAAAAATAATCAGAAAGCGCTACTTACCTTTACTTCAAAGGGAAGGTTGCCCACAAATACAGTTCTCGTGTGATCATAAGCAGAAGCATTCTCTCCTTTCAGCTTCTTACGAGGTGGGCATGCTCTGTCAACACGAATGTGATGATCTTCAACCTACATCAAAATACATGATATGTCAAGCAACAAGACCTTCAACTAGTTCAGCTTTCATCCAGCTCAACTAACATCTGATCCAAAATGATGAGAATAGCATACCACAGCCATGTTATGCGACAGAGAAGCCTGTGCAGATTCCTCTGACTTGAAAACAATGTATGCATTCACACTGCAATACAGAATGAGCATTAAAATTCAATATGGAGTTCACTTCTCAACTATATACGAACCATTTAAACTTAACAATAAAATTTCTATCTGTGCCAAAATGGATTATAATAGAAAGGTTAAAACATACACAATCAATCCAAACCAGACAATAACTGCAATATGCACCTTCAAAATGAAAAATACAACTTTGAGACAAAATGAAGTAATCGGCATCTTACCTGTCAGCTTTCTTATGGAGCTTCTTTGTAAGCACAGCTACTTTCCTGGGAGCTTTTGTCTGCACAAACATGATCACATGCACAAATCAATCACAAAACAACAATCAACAGTTAAAACTCGAAAACCATTCCGGCAAAAAAATAAAAAAACTCACATCCTCTATCGGTACAGACCGAATCCTCACACTCTCCACCTCCCCAAACTTACTGAACTCCCTAATCAACACCTTCTTCTTCACATTCACCGGCAAATTCCCAACGAAAACAGTCCTCAGCAGCTTACTTTCATCATCGAAACCTTCCTCGGAAACCAGCATATCAGCTGGATTATCCACCGTCTTCCTCTTCTCCCCAACTTTCTTCCCCACATCTCCTTCCTCCTGATTCTCCTTCACACCGTACTTCTTCGCTTCATACTCCCTCTCAAGCTCATCCCTCTTCCTCTTCTTCTTACCCAGATTCGGATCATCCGATCCTAGCCCCAAAACCAAATTGGAAACTATATCATCTTCCTTTTCAGACTCCAAATTAGGGTTTTCCTTCTTCGATTTCTTCTTGCTCTCTAACGGAGCTTCTTCTTCTTCAGCAACCGAATCCGTCGCCTTCTTCTTCCTCTTCTTCACCTCACCATTGGCGCCGCCGTGGTTGGCGTTAGCGACGGTTTCGAGCGACGGAGCAGCGGCAAAGGCTGAACCTGGTTCGTGATTCTTCCTCCGGAAGGGGTTGTCGTCGGAGAAGATGGCGGCTGAGGCGTCCGGGGTGGCAGCGTCGCCGAATAGGGTTTTGAAGATGTCGGGCTGACCCGAAACGGCGTCGGTTTCCGGGTCCTTGGGTTTCTTCCTTCCCATTGTTTGGCTTGAGAAATTAAGACTCAAAGAGGGGGGGAGCTTATTTTTTCCGAGCTATAGAGGGAAGTGGCGGGTTGAAACCCTAGGAGAGTTTGAAAGAGATTTCGACCCGAAAGAAGAAAAGAGGTGTGATAGCGGGCTGGGTCGGATTTTGTTTCCTTCTTCGGGTATTAAAGAGGTAAGCACGCTTCTGCGAAAAAATGAACATGTTTTTTTTTAATCAAATCATTATTGTAGTGATATAAAATGCTTATGTTAAAATGGCCGTTAAACATGGCTTCATGTTAACAAAACTATAGTGCTATATCGTGACTAAGAGCTTACTTATTTAATTTACTCACCATCGTGAACAAGAGTATAAGACTCCATCCTTGTTGCACCACCCTTAAAACCAAACCAAATATGGGTTGAGACTTCCGAATTGCATCACGTTGAGATCATGGCCTCTATGCACAATACAACCTCGTTCCTCTACCCACATTTCCCGTTACCAACCAACCCTCCGACTCAATCTCATCCCACCACCGAAGCAACATCGCATTGGCGTGCCCCCCACTGATGAAGTGTTACCGGGTTGATATATCCATGTACTTGTCGTCGTCAGCGGATAACTTAACCCATTCCATTCATATGCCCTCAACACAATAATAACACACGTCTGGCTGCACTCACCACCCTCTGACGAGGCTAGAGGCCGTGTCGGTTCGATGAGCTGCCAAACAAAAACAACGGCACAAAGAAAACACAAGTCCTTAAAGCAGCGCGTGGAGGCGTGCTTATGTGATAACCTTTTCATTTTTGAAACTAGAAGTTGATTTTATTAGATCAATGACAAAGAAAGGTTGAAATCTAGCAAACTTTTGTAAGAAATCCGGCAAAAAAAATCTGGAATAACTTACCTAAACTAAAGTAGACTAGTGTAGTGGATGTATTAGGTCATACCACAGGAACTTCATGATATGGAACCCCCACGTAGTGCTACTTAATGTTATTATTGAATTATAAACGTGATCAAAGGAGGGGCTGCAACGCCCTGTTAGCTGGCGGGTCCCTAACGGATTAGTCTTTGGGTTTATGAAGCTTTTGGAATACCACGAACAATCCGAAAAGAGTGTCAAAAAAAAGAAAAAAAAACTAAAATAGACTAATAGAGAGTGCTAGAACGCTCATATTCAAGCAAGTCTATACAAGAATGAAGGTACCTCGTCTGCTACAAAAATAAATCATGTAAGACGGGTAATAACTTGAGTAAGAGTAAATTGCATTAGAAGTGGGCAGAAGTTCAAAGTTAAGAAAACGATACTCATGAACACATTGTTAGGATGAGATTTGAATTTTGGGCTTTTATCAAATGACATAAAAAATAAAAAAAATGGTCCGTCACATTTTTACCATATTAAATCGCTGTTAACCTAAATAATCTTTGCGAAGATTTTATCAATGAACACGATACAAGTGATCATTTGACTTTATTATCATTTTCCAAGCAAGTTTACACTCTCAAGAGATACAAAATATGCAGGATGGCACACATTAGATTAGTGTATATATATTGACATAGAGAAGAGATTGATGAACTCTCCAACTCTTATCCTCTTGAAGACTAGAATCTCCCACGTACTTAGCTATAGCTTAGATTTGAGCTCATAGAGATACGTAGATTCGTACCTACATGCTCCATTAGCATAGCTATTTATTTCTTGTTTCTTCACGTTAGTTAGTGACTTAGTGTTACAGTAGAAGGCTAAAAAGGCTTTTCTCATAGACCGATATCCTCATGTGACTTGGCGCAACATAGTGTAATACATCAAGTTCATGCTAAAACACTGGAACTAGCTCAGCTGCTGATGAGACTTGAGCAGTTGTACTGTTACTGTTGAATTCTTCATCATCTTCTTCGTCTTCCTCTGCTTCCCACATGAAGCTTGCAAAGGATCCCAAAACCATGCTGCATAGGAATAGGCAAGCACACATATTAATACATTTAGCAGCTAACTATAGTCAAAGATCTAAATTAAGTTGTTACTGCTTCAGTTGTGATTCAAATTTCGGATTTGCCGTCCATTGTACTCTTATTATGCGACTCACTTAACAAGGAAAGTAGAGTTGAGAAAAAGAATATGGCTTCCAAATTGAGAAACATTCCGAGCACTTTTTGAGTTTTTTCTCTACAGGTCATCCTAACTGTTTCACAAAACTTGTAGAACAAAACGCACTACCTTTACTCTTCTTTACAAAAATGCAGAGAGGAGTATACCTAGTACTAATCAAATCCTAAAGACTATAGTTTTGGATCTCCCTTGCTTCAATTAGATTAAATCCAGAACTCTAATTGGATAACAAGCTAAACTTAAAGCTTTGATTGTTTTCTGAAACGGGACTTAAAGCTTTGATAGGATCTGGTGCCTTTCCAACCCAAGGACAAACAAGAAAAAAATAGCAAAAACAAAATGCTAGTGTGCCATGTTAACTCCGCGACAATCAACTACAATTTCATGCCCGAAATACCCTTGGAATATATCACCTAAAAATCTCAAGACATCCTTATCCTCACCTCTCTCAATCTTACTCCTTTCAATTTTCTAATAAAAGAAACTATGATTCCACTAAAAGTTTACTGAAGAAGGCAGAGCAAAGATAATGATAACACAAACTGGTTCTATCACTTCTATGCTGTACTATTCAGGACATTAGACTTTGAATCCAGTAGAGATAGCAAAACATACCTATTGTCAGGTGAGGCCGAAACCGCCCGGTTAAAGTAAGATTTGGCTCGATCCTTATCCCTTTGACTCTCCCATATCAGCTTCCCGTACAGCGACAACACCTCGCCGTCTCCGGGACTAGCCAATATTGCTCTGCTATAGTACTCCTCAGCTCGCACCATATCCTTCTCCACCTTCAATAATATTCAATTCCAAACCCATTGTTATCGAAACAAAATTAACCAAATAATTAAAAATCATGAGCAAAATTAAGTAAATCATATACCTCGTGCAGAAACTGGCCGTAGTTTCTGAGAAGGAGAGGATCACTGGGATTAGACTTGAGCATCTCCAGATAATACGCTCCCATCTTCCTCCGCTCCTCTCTCTCGTTCGTCACCGTCTTGCTTCCGCCGTTAAATTCCATCTCGGCTTCCGGAATACCGCTCCCCGGCGACCTTCCGCCCCTCGCCTTACCGGAGTCCGATCGCAGAATATTGCTGTCGGAGAGAGCCCGCCGGATGGTCTCCCTGTCGCGGCGGCTGTTGACGTCGAGCTGGAGGCAGATCCTCGGAGACGCGGCGGCGTTGGTCTTCTCAGGCGAGAAGAGGCCGGAGAGAGAGTCGGAGCGGGAGAGGGAGACTCTAGGGGAGCCGGAGACGGCGAGGCCAATGGAACTGGTTCGGATCAGAACAGATGATTTCATCACTGGAAGCGATTCGAAGATTTTTTTGGTCTACTTTTTCCAGACTTGACCTTGAGCTTGAGCTCTGGTTTTTGAAGTGGGACGAGGGTGTGAGGTGTATATATAGGTGATGAGGGGGCTGTTGGATTGGGGTTGAAGTTGACTGGGGGTGAGGTGAGATGGGGACACGTGTGGAGGTGCACGTGAGGGGGGCACGTGAGGAGGGGACGCCGGTGGAGTCGGCGGGAAGGACGTGATGAGGGGAGGAATCAAGGGGCGCCAAGTGAAGGAGTCGCGACAAAAGTTCGGGTGGTACGGACTGTTGCACTAGAGGAGGTTTCATTTTCAGACCCCCCAATCCAATACTACAGACACTTATCTCATTTTGGTAAAGATTTTTGGACAGTGGGGACGTAGTTGTTACCCATTTGGTAACTTTTCAGGGGATTCTTTGTCGACTTATTTGGAAAGTTTTCCGTGTAATTCTTTTCGTGATTGATTATTCACAGCAAGTTTTTGTGATACTGTCTATTTCTTGAAATTATTTTCAACATTGATTTGAACTCAATGTTCATGGCTAAAAAATTTCGGTTTTTCTTGTCAAAAGTTCGATAAATAGACCTATATTTGCACTTATGTCCCGAACACTCGTTTTTTTCCAACTTATGTGGGAGAGGACCAAGGATATGTCTTTAAAAGACGACCGAGGAAACAAAGAGCTGAAATTTCAAGGTCGGTAAAAAGTCAGTGTTATGAGTACTATTTTGGTATCTTTAAGTTTCACGAAGGAGAATCCTTGCTAAGTTGGTGAAATTCAAAACAATTTTGCGTTATATGTCATGAGTTTTTGTAAAGTTATATCGTTATATCGTTATATATACTTTATTTTATCAATAGATATTAAATGAAAGGTCGTAAAATAAGAATATAATGTTAGAACTCATCTTATGTGTCGGCTAATATGACACAAAATTATGTTTTTCAAATGAAACATTTTGATTAAATGTTGTATATGAGATATAAGCTGATACGCAAGATCTTGTAAAGATGATTCACCTGACAATATTGCTCAAAATAGAACAAAAATATTGCATGGTAGAACTAATCAAAACTGTAAATAATATTTGCCAAGTTTTAACCAGAATCCTCCCATGTCCCATCCGAGGCGTGTCTTATGAGATCAATACCATTTCATTTCGATTATGCATGTAATGATGAGATCAATACTTTTGTCCAATCCAATAAAAGCAAGTTTCAGTGCAAGGACATGAAAGTAAATTTGGGTCAGGTGGTTTGTTGGAAATCTAGGAGTTTAGAGAGGGTTTTAAACAAAATTGTGGGCTTTATGTATGGTTTTTAGACAAGGAATTAATCGTCCAAATGAATTGACAGTGGCATATATGATATATACAAGTAGTAGCATTGGCTCTATTGCTCATTCAGCAAAAAGAAAAAAGAAAAATTAAAGTGATGATCACCGGATTTTTGGATCAATAGAAGAATACAAGAGCTTGATGACGAAAAAGTGAAAATGTAGCTAGGATATATAGGGCTACTCTCAGTTTGGAGCTGCATTATTGTTCTATGATCGATAGAGGAAAAAAGAAACAATATTGGTCTATTTCTGGGTTAATTACCACGTTCAATTCAGAATCGGATAAGGTTGGCGCATATGGTTTGGCACAGTTTGTTTCTGTGTTCCCATCCTCTGCTGTTTTGTTACAGAGAGAAACAGAAAAGAGAGTCCAAAATAGCTAGGGTTTTGGTTTGCTTCTCTTTCCCGGTAGCGACTCAGATGGATCTGCAGAAAATATGGTCCATCTCCCCTTTCTGTCTCATTTCCATTCATTCCCGATGCACTACAACTATGCTTGCAGAGACCCATAAAAATAAAAAAAATAAAAAATAAATAAAAAGAGAAAATTAAGAAATCCATTGCTGCTGCATGTTACTTGGGGCAGGGGCTAAATTTCCCCACTGTAATAGGTAATCTATATATTTTGGTTCCAGATGAAGACATGAAGTTATGGCTCCATGTGTTGTCATGTGACAGTTGCTCAGAGTGAACGACGTGTGGCAGAAACATCTGGGTTATGAATACGTGCCTCAGAATCGAGTGCTTCCCAAGCAAAGCAAACGTGATGCACGAGCGCAGTAGTGGTAACAGGAACCCAGATACATCGATCCTCCATGTTTATGCCTAGATAGACCGAACATGAAACATGAGGATCTTCTTCACAGTTATAAAGTTCTCCATGAGTCCTCAAGACGAAGTCATTTCGAGTATAAACACCATTTCGCAATATTTGCCGGCGGTGGTGGAGGTATCGGAAAAAAAGAGGGATTTCTAATAAGGCAAATATACCCTTCATGTTAACGGTTTCTAACGGTAATTCTAACTGCAGTGAGTTAAGTGAGATACGGAATTAAAAATGCGTGAGTTAAATGATATTTTTGAAACGTGAGTGAGTAAAATGATTAATGAATCAAAAGTCAGTGATTATTTATGATATTTTGCCTTCTAGTAATAAGACATCTAATAAAACCGTAATTGGAATTACAAACTGTTTGTAGTATTCTTGGTTGATCATTTTGGTTCCATATGCATTAACAAAAGGGAGTTGAACATTACACTCCCCGTTTTACAACCCACACCATTGACTTTCTCTTTTAGTAAGTTAGGTTTTGTCTATAGTAACATGTGTTTTGTCTGTTTAGAAAAATTTTATTCTAAAAAGAAAAGGAGAAATGTGGATTATAAAATAGAGTGTAAATTTCATTTACCTAACAAAATTGTCTCGATTAAAACAGGGAACATTTTTACTTGAAACTTAATCGCCTTTAAATAAAATCTTAAACAAGATTTTTCCCATAACAATCTTCATAAAGTAATAGAATATGCAGATGCACCTTATCTGTATAAGGTTCATGTCAACGATGTGATTATATTAAGACTTGAGAGAAGAAAAATCTTCTTCCCATTCAGAAAAGAAGACAAGAAAATTGTTTCTTAAAAAAAAAGACAAGAAAATTTGATCCATTTTCGATGTTTAAAATTAGTCGATCTAATCTTCTTCTTCTTTACTTTGTCTAATCTGCCGGAAAAAATCTCCATAGCTTTGCACTTAGCTTCCTTTTGATCAATCTTTTCTTCCTTTGTCAACACATGATTTGTTCCCGTAGCAATGCTGTATTAAAGTAATAAATTATATATGTAGATGCACCTTATCTAATTAGGCTCATCTGATTAAGACTTTTGAGAGAAGAACACTCTTCTTCCAATTTAGAATAGAAAATTTGATCTACTATTAATGTTTTATAGCTGAATCGATCCAATCCTGTTGTTAATCTGTCTCATCTGCTTGAAAAATCTCACACAGTTCTGCACTTGATAAGCTTCCGTTTGATATATTCAAGCACATGATTTTTGTTAATTAGGATTGCTTACCAACCTTATCAAATCAAGCATTGTCTTAATCCACATCTAAATAGTATCCAGTAGAAGAAATGCAAAGCCAAAGGCCACAGTACACTCACTTGATATTTCTATTTTAGTAATTGCATCCATGTCCAATAATTTAATACAAACCACCAAATTGAGTATTGAGTATTATGAAACTAGATATTAATCTTAATTTTTCTTCAGATTATAAGAATTACAGGTCAAAATGGAAAAAAGCTCAAAAAAATTTCTACTTTGAACAAAACCAAATATACATACATTCACCGGGAGAGCCAGAGTTTGAAGACTCCCTTCTGCCTTTGACCTCAGCTTAATGAAACTCAATCTCCCAAATGGGCGCCCATGATGTCCAGTAACTGGTAATCAGCTCCTAAATGTAGAAGTACAAGAATATATCCAAACTCCCAAGCTTCCAGCAAAGGAATTTGGCAGAGTTGAGTTCTTGATGCACAATAGAGTACCTGGTTTCAACAGTACGAGAAAAAGGTTTCACATGTCCTGTTCACTATTGTTTCATCTTCAAATTTAAGTTTCAAGATAGAACATGACAGAATAACATCACAGGAAGACACCATGATTGCAAGTGGAAAGAGATGCTATCATAAACATGTTTCCAACAATATTGATTGCAACCCTTAGATGTCAGTATCAGTATCCATTATTGGCATGGTGATAAAGCTAGTTCTAGTCAATATCAGTTAGAAGATGTTGACAACTTTTCTGTCAGATAGGAGATTGACAAAGAGATTGGGATAAGCTTCCTGCACCCATTCTAAATGAGCTCAAGTGGATGCAATTCCATCTTCATGAAAGGAGAACAGTATCATACTTTGTTAAATACTTGATTTCTGTTTTTGTGCTATGGTCAGTAGAATCAAAGGCAGACCGAAGCTTATACTAATTTGTTAACCACATCTAGAAGCTGGTCGACAAAACTTCTAAGAACCAATACATGCTATCAATTACCTTAACAACCATGCTAACTGGATCATGACTTAGCAAATGAGCTAACATCCGTGGCTGCTGTCATTATATTGTGCAGACCTTTAAAATTTGTATGTTTTGCCATAAGAATCTCCTTGCATGTTTCATATTTATTTGAAAAAAAAATAAAAAATTAACCTTAAACAAACAAATCTACTGATCCTTCTTTAGCCTGGATGTGGAAGAAGCTGATGTTGATTTAAGATCGTAGCGGGAAGCTTGAATTATGAACATAAGTGTTTCTACGAGCATGCCAATGACCAACCCAAGAATGCCTCCAGCAGCATTCTGAAATGAAAATATAAAAGTGCCATCAGTTTTGATAATACTAGTAAAAACAAATAACATATCACAGGATTCTGAACTGAGAATATAAAAATCCCATCAAATTCATTAACATTAGAAAAAAGTGAGAATAAAAACCTAAGAACCCAATAATGAATTACCGAATACTACGGTACCAAAAAACCAAATAACTCTATATATAACACTGGTCTTGTACTAATGCATACCATCACAGGACTGTGGCTAAACAATGCTCTGAATGCAGCATATCCAACCAAATAGCCGGTAAACATGGTCACCACTACATGTAAACCTGTAGAAGTTTTTGACTGATCAAAGCTATCAAGCATCCAAACATATTTCCACCGAAGAACATGTAAATTACAGAGAACAAAAGAAGATACATAAAACAACATAAATCAATTAAGGGAAAGCATAAAAAAAACAAATTGTATATATAACTTATATTATATGAAACAACTTAGCTCTATTTGAAAACAAGAGAACTAAATACCAAAAGGATATAAATCAATCTCCTCACAGACATTGATATGGGATCAAGTAGAAAAATGAGACAGTAGAGTAAAATCAATAAAAAAAAAAACAAAAAACAAAATTTCTGTACCTAAAGTGTTATTTTATCCTATAGACTTTTCCAAACCTGTTAACTAAGTGCAGATGTATGATCCTACACTTCTGACTCCCAAATTGATCACCAGTAATCCCCTAACAATAAGTCTCTCCAGAACTCTGCTAGTTACGTACTACCACCAGCCCTCCCCATTTATTATAGATTAAGTCTTCAACCAGATTATAAGTTCTTTTAAGCATCATATTGGGAATGTAACCACTACAAGCTGTTGTAAGGATTCATAAATGCCTGGCTTTAATATAAAGAAAGAAAAGTACTACCACCAATTAAGTGCTTTACATCATTCAAGCTCAATAAGACTTCTGAAGACAGAAAACGTTAACATATAAACGTAAAAATAAAATCATCAACAAAATCATCCATTTTGAGTATATACTTGTACATTCAATATATTTGGCAGCATAAATTACTTAGAATCGGGAATTTGCTTTACCTGCTCATTAAAACTGAGCAGGTATCTTAGCAGTGCGATCAACATTAATTAGCAAAATTTAACTGCAAAAGGCTGTAAACACAGGCACTTTATAGCAGGCATCTTAAGAGTTTAGTTTTTTTTTATCAACATTTATTCTCACATTGAATATGCAACATTCTTATGCACAAGGATGAAGTTAGACTTGATATTGAAACCTTAGAGTTTTCCCATTTAACATTTAGAGTAGAGTTCCTCCCTTTTTGTTGAACTTTCTCATCACATAAATCATACACTTTTTCGATCCTGAGCTAATGCTATCTTGACACAAGCAATTTACTCAAAACAAGTGGCTTCAAATACACAAAAAAACATTCGCTATATTAGGTCATATTCCAGTAACCTGAACTAGTATCAACCATCTTCCTTCAGATTTGTTCATTGATATTTCCCTATTTCCATTAAATGGTCCAAAACGTTTATTCAATGGATGAAACTTATACATGTCTCTTATTATTGAAAATGTCACGGCAACGACAACACAAAAGAACATAGAACTAAAAGTATATTCTATGAATGAGTTCCTTGAAAAAGAACCATTGATGTAAGAAGTCCCTGTCTATAAACACGGAGGGAACCGTCAAGATTCACTTATACGCAAAAGAGGTCGAAAAAGGTGCTTGTAGCAGACATCTTAGAGTAAAACTTTTTTAGAGTAAACTGCACATTTCTCATCATCTAATTTCAATTAGCACGTGATATTCAATATAAACCGTACATTGTGTAGTTACAATTCCAACCATGCTACTTCTCTCTAAATGTCATGTTTCTAGACTCTGAGAACAACCAAATTTGCTCAAACCGCAAAACACCGTCCTGATCTTAACTAACACCGTCCTAACAAATCTATACACTATGCTACTACCACTCTGCTCCCAATCTATACACTATGCTACTACCACTCTGCTCAACTCAACTGTATTCACCTAAATGACAGTCATTCAAAATTAAAACAAGCTTTTCGCCTTCATCTTAGAATTTCAAAATTCCACCAGCAATGCAATGATTCCCTCAAAAGTTAAAGCTTTTCATTTTTCATAAACAATTCAAGATATGGTGCATGAGTTAGGCATACCAAAGCCCAATTGATCCTTGTAAGAAGAGAAAGGCTCCGCAGCGTCCTTCCGAGGGGTTATATCCTTCACCAGCTCTGCATATGCACTCCTCTCCGACATCTCCGCCAGCTTCTTCAGCCTCGTCTTCAGCTCCTCACTCTGAAAAACACAACAACCAATTCAAATTCAAACACAATTAGAATTTTAATTCCTAATTTCGAATTTCAATTTCATATGATCTGGTTTTGTAACCTTTTCTCTCGGAGGGGGGCTGGTGAAGACGAAGCCGGAGCCGGAGAAGAGGTGGACGAGTTGGGGGCGGGTGGAGGCGCGGGAAGCGACCCAGAGGGCGCGGATGGCGCGGTAGGGGACGTTGGATTTGGACGAGAGCTTCGAGGCGGTTAGCTGGAGCTCTTTGGAGAGGTGTGGGTCGGTGGAGGCGGAGATTAGGAATGAGAGGATGGGCTCCGTGGTGGAGATCACCAGACCGGGTCCGGTGGCCGGTGCCGGAGAGTCGCGGCTCATTTTTCGCGCGTTTTTTGGGGTGTCCAGGATTGATGGTTTCAGAGGGAAATCGATCAGAGGTTGGAGAAGAGTGAGTTTTACTTTTACACAAGTTGGGACTCCGACGTCACATAAAACCCAAGTTTCAGTTTTATTTTATTTATTTATTTTTGTATTTTTTAAAGAATAGACATCTTGAAAGAGTGTTGTTTCCGCTAATTAGTTAATATCGCCATTGAAAATCTTAATTTTGAAATATAATTAAGGTAAAACTATATAGTATAAAATATAGGGACAATGTTCACTGACCTTAATTTTAAGAATTTTATTCCCATTAACAAAATCAGATTTTAAAATTCTCAAAAGCCAACTTAAACAGCAAAAATACAATTATACCCTTAATGAATTAAATAAACTACAATAAACCATTATAAGAGTCTATTATAAAATAAAGTTTTTATAACCGGATTCCCAAGACCAATGATGTTGACGGGGCTTCGGGGGCCTTTGACCGGACTCCAGCGACTGTTGACGGGGCTCCGGGGACCGTTGACCGGATTCTGACGACTGTTGACAAAGCTCCGGGGACCGTTGACAGGACTCAAAGAGCCGTTGACCAGATTCTGACGATAAGGTGTCTATTGGGGGCAGTAGGGCGTCTATTAGGGGCAATATGAAGTCTGTCCAGAGGCTGTTGACTGGATTCCGACAATAGGATGTCTATTGGAGGTAGTAGGGGGTCTATTCAGAGCAATAGGGAGTTTGTCAAAATGTCTATTAGGGGCAGTAGGGGCTGTGGTCGGGGGGGGGGGGGGGGGGTATATTTAGGGCAGTAGAACCTCATACTAGGAGTAGTAGGACCACCTATTGAGGTCAGTAGGGGTTTTATTAGAGGCAGTAAGGGGTCTGTTGGGGGGTTCTATTAAGGGTAGTAGGGGCTGTGTCGGGGTGTCTATTGGGGGCAGTAGGGGGTCTTTTGGAGGTAATATGCATGGGGTCTACTGGAGGTAGTAGGTAGGTCTACTGGGGGCAGTATAACCACTTTTTAGGGTCAGTAGAACCTCCTATTAGGGGCAGTAGAGGGTCTATCAAGAGTTATATTAGGGGCAGTAGGGGGTCTGTCGGAGGTTATATTGGGGGCAGTAGGTCTTTTGGAGGCAATATGCATGGGGTCTGTCCGGGGATCTACTAGGGGCAGTAGGAGATCTATTGGAGGCAGTAAAAGATATGTCGAGGTCTATTGCCCCTAGTAAGAGCTAAACTAATGTACAAGCATCAGTACTAACACAAGCACATAGAGCAAAACAACATTTTACAGACAAAAAAAAAAAAGCCAAAATTATTACAGAAACATCAAGGATAAACAAATATGCTTAGCTTGCCTTTTTAAGTTTACTAAAACTCAAAGCACATAGAGCAAAACAACATTTTACAACAAAAAAAACTCCAAAATTAGCACAGAAACATCAAGGATAAACAAATATGCTTAGTTTGCCTTTTTAAGTTTACTAAAACTCAAAGAAACATAGAGATACACATTAACAAGAACAAAAAAAAAAAAAAAATCTTCAATTTTGTAGCAACATCATCATGGTAAATGTCATAGAAGGTATAGATAAATTTGAGAATCACTATAATAACTTCTTCTGTATATATCATCCATCAATTATAATTATTCCATTTCCAATAGAATTAACAGTAAGATCTTCAATTACTCACAGTCCATTGGTTGCTTTGCAATTCGTCCAACAATTGACATTCACAAACACATATATTTTGGATTAGAACACCACAATTGATAACCATAAAAGAAAAATGCAATCAATGGATCCACATCCCCTAAATTTAGAGTGAATTAGACCGAAAACATCAACAAATAAGTACATTCTGATCAACCATTATCCTCATTTTACGATTACATCGCACATTGAAGCTGCCAACTAGCGATAAATCCAATACCTTTGATTCCCATTGTAACTCTGAAGGCCTGCCCAAGCTCGTCGGACAGAGCTTGTCATCAGAGACCGTATCTGGAATTCGTCGAAAGGCAACTCAGTTTACTCCGCGTGGATTAGAGATATTCGGACATAGTCGTGTATCTCGTCGGCGTGTACACCTCATCTTCGTAGTTGGAATCAGCAAGTGAGGTACTGGATTTTGCGGTAAGATAGAGAGAGAGAGAGAGAGAGAGAGAGAGAGAGAGAGAGAGAGAGAGAGAGAGAGAGAGAGTAGAGTAGTAGTAGTAGTAGGTAGGTAGG
>NC_020495.1:24349291-24366069 GCF_000184155.1 Fragaria vesca subsp. vesca | reverse complement strand
GAGAGAGAGAGAGTGAGATAGATGCAATTGTCGATGGTTGAGAAGAGAGAGAAATACCGGAAGGATGAGAGAGATCACGTCGCCGGAGACATCAACGGCGCGTGGGTGGTGGTGTGTGGGCAGAGTGATGAAGGACGACATAGCATGGGTAGTGGATTATGGGTCGGCCTCGAATTGATAAGAGAGAGAGAGAGGGGGCAAATCTGAACGAGAGAAATAAGAGAGAGAGAGAGAGAGAGAGAGAGAGAGAGAGAGAGAGAGAGAGAGAGAGAGAGAGAGAGAGAGATCTGAAATAAGGGGTAATTCGGTCTGGAAAAAATTGCTAAAAGTTAAAAATTTTGTTTGTGGGAATAGATCTATAACAGTTTGAAGGGTTGATGGGAATTTTAGAATCTGTTTTTGTTAATGGGAAAAAAAATCTCCAAATTTAGGGTTAGTGGGCATTTTCCCTAAAATATAAGAAAAAAATGCCCATTTAGTATTAATTTAAACCTCTTATTGTCTATTTCAATGTAGGCACCGAAAAAACCAAAATCGGCTAAAACCATACCGAATCGACACCGAATAACTGAAACGAGGCTGTCGGTTCGTAAGCCGTAAAGAACCGAGAATTACGGTGTCGGTTTACGGTTACGTGCATCTAGAAAACCGATTAAACCGAACCAACCTAACATGTATTTATTTAATTAGTAATATGTAATTCTACATTAGGTGTCATGTTTTTATTGATTATGGGTTACATATTGTAAGCGTCCACGCACAATATTATGGTTTCTAAGTGTCTAAGTCTAATCGAATTCCCTCCCATGCAATTTTCCTTTTTGTTATGGATGTTGGAGGCATCAAATAAATGATGTATAAACTTTAGGTTTCCTTTTCCTTTCAATTACTTGTTTGAACCCTTGAAGTAACTTATTTGAAGTATTGAACTCGTAGTTTACTACTTTGAAACTATTATTTTATGTTATTTGATAAATGCGAAAAGTATTATGGATAGTAGGTTTTATAACTGAAACTGAACCGAATATTAGGTTAACTGACGAGTGCGGTTTTTTATATAATTTTATCAGTTTTGGTTTTAGAAAATAGAAAACTGAAGCCTCGGTTTCGGTTCTCGGTTAGTGTTTAAAACCGAACCGTTGGGACCGAGTCCACCCCTATTCCAATGAATCTAATAAACATAAGCCTATTCCAATATAAATTGTTCTTATTTGTGCCCAAATACACAAATATATATTAAAGTCATAATAAAAACTAATTTTTATATATTTTTAAGATAATTTTACCCTCACCACTTCAACATGTATAGGGAGAGAGAAAGTGAAAGAGTGAGAAGACTTTGCCGGAATCTAACCGGACTCCGGTCACCGGTTGCCGGATTTTCTCCAGCTACCAATCACTCAATTACTTACCCCTAGTAACTCGGCCGTCATACTTCGGTCGCCGGATTTTCTTCGGTCACTCAATTACTAACCCCTAGTAATCAATTACTGACCCCTAGTTTTCAGTTACCGACCTCTAATAATTAGTTATTGGCCCCTAGTAATCGAGTTACTGGCCCCCTAATAATCGAGTTACTAACTCCCACTAACCTCTAGTAATCAGTTGTCGTTCCTCAATAATCAATTATTGACGTCAGTGATTAAGTTACCGACCCCCAATTATGTTATTGACCGTCAATAATCAGTCAAAACATTAAAAAAAAATACGAAGAAGATAAAAGAAGAATAAGAAAGAGGTAATTTTTTACAATGAACAGCTTTCTCGACTTGCTGTCCTCGCCCTCACACTAACGAACAGCTTCCTTGACTAGCTGTCGGAGAAACTCGTTGTCGGTGCGTTAGGCTGTCCCTCCATTGCCAGCTTCGAAAGTCGAAACCTCTCACCCTTGCCTCACCCTCGTCAGCGACTCGGCCAAGAGGTTCTTGTCTTCTCAATCACTCAGACCTCCATTGAATTGGCCATGAAACTGATAAGGCCACCGCCACAATCCAATGCCACCACCAAGTAGGCAGACGCCACCGCCACGCGGTCCGACTCCACGAGTGGGAGCACTACCAAAAGCGCCAGTGCCTCGCGGTTCAGCTTGGAATCGGGGCCAGAGTCCGAGATTGGCGAGCTCTGACGAGGCCGGTTGTGGTGACTGAGACGACAACGTCGTCGATCTCAACTTGATGGGGAGAGAGAGAGAGAGAGAGAGAGAGAGAGAGAGAGAGAGAGAGAGAGAGAGAGAGAGAGAGAGTAGAGAGTAGAGAGAGAGAGAGAGAGAGAGAGTTAGTTAGTTTCAGATCAGAGAGGACTCAGAGGAGAGATGGTTGGTTTCATATCAGAGATAGAGATGGTTGGTTGGTTGATATGAAATAAGGATATACTTGTTTTTTTAATAAGAATAACTGGAATGGGCTAAGGGAAAAAAATTTCAGTGGATTGGGCTTTAAAAACCATGTTTTTGTGCAAATGGGCATTTTCCCTAAAGTATAAATAGATGTAATCTCGTTTGGATGAAAACAACGTATGAATCTCAACTAGCTAAACATCTTAATCGTTCCTAGTTTTCGTTTTATTACCATGTCCTCTTCATCTTTTTAGTTGTCACACCAAAAGAGTTCAAATTTCAAGAAGCTTTAAGGTGAATCCTAGCATTTATTTCATGTGATTGTAAGTTGAATTCAAGTATGAATGAATGATGAGATAATACACATTTGTTCGTTACTAGCTTTGTCTTCAATGCATGGTCTTAGTTTATGCATTTGACATTCATTTCAAGTAGATCGTATATCTCTACTATTATAAAGCCAGCAAGTTGAAAATTATCAAATTATGTTTTTCCTATAGTGCCCCTATCAAACCCGTACCTGAATAGAATCCTAAGAGTCGATGGACTCAGGGCCCAGAACCTTAAGGGCCCAAAATTTTCTTTTCTCTTTGTGTGATTACATTAGTTTAGTTCAAAACAATCAAAAATAATTAACAGCATCCAATTAGAGTGGTGTTAAATTATAAAAGAGAAAAATGAATATAAAATCTGACTCATTATATTAATATCATTAGTTGCCATTTTAGAAAAATGAGCAGCCATAGATTTTAAGTTTATAGTTTTAGTTCGTGAAATTTTTTGTGTATTTCTTAAAATGAGAAAATAAAATTGAATGAATACTATACTTTAAGGGCCGAATTTTGAAAGTTCGACTCAAATCTAAAAATTACAGGTCCGAGCCTGGCCCCTACTAAGCTAATTCAGAGTTTAATACGGTTAAAAACAAATGATACTTTGGTAAATAACAAAATAAATAAAATTAAATTAAATAGAGAAAAGTGGGTAGTAGGTTGTATAACTGAATTGAATAACTATATTATCAGAAAATTGTGATCTCGTGCATTTGCCCGGGTAAAAATCTAGTATGTATAATTTGGGACCTACTGCTTTGAACTCGATATAATTCCTTCAACCTTGGCTATAGGTGAATAAGGATAGCATGTACAAAGAAAATTTTCTGTTAGATTGGCAATTCCATTCACAATTGTTGTGTGAAAGAGCTCGATGTACAAATTTTTTTCCAGAATGATCGTCGTCGAATCTTCTATTCAGCTTTGCATTTCCATTCTTTTTCGCTGTTCTTGGTAGAATTTTAGGTAATGTTTTCCCAACCAGGAATGCAATTGGTATTCACACTCCTAGCATGTGGTCGAATCATCTCTATATAATACAAACCTATCCCTCACCAAAGCAGTTCACAAGAATCCCAAATACTATACACTGCAAGCTTGAATTCATGGATGGAAAGAGAAGAAAAAATGGCAACCAGACTGAGCCTAGTAGTAATCAAAAACACGAAAATGGAACAACTGATGATGATTGTTTCACCAATGAAGATTATCAGTTAATTCTAAGCCCGGCAGCACGTTTGTTTCATTCACCAAAATTCAATTGTTTTGTTCTTGTAAGAATAGGCAGCAAAACTAGGATCAATCCGGAAGCTATTAGAGTTGGCTTGATGGAAAACTTAAGTAACCATCCTCGCTTCTGTAGCAAACTGGTATTACTTACACATTCGTTTTTTACTTTCTTCTAATTTTGCTAGATTTGTTTTCTGCACATGTTCTTCGTTCATGCAATTTTAAGAAACCTTTGTTAATAGGTGAACGAGGATAAAATATTAGGTGAAAAAAAGAGATGGTAACGAGTTTCACTAAATATTGAAGACCATCTCATTGTCCCAGACGTAGATTGGGAGATGGAGCAAGCTGATCACTTTGTTGACCAGTACATTTCCAACCTTACCACAAGCCCTCTTGACCTTTCCAAGCCACTATGGGAAGTCCATATCATCAATGTCAAAACCTTTGATGCAAAAGCGGTTGCAGTGACTCGGATTCACCACTCGATGGGGGATGGCGCTTCCCTCATGTCACTTCTACTAGCTTTTACACGAAAAACATCGGACCCTGATGCATTACCTACTCTTCCTGCTACCAAGAGGAAACTGGGGGATAGTTTCTCAAGCGATGGAGGCGTGTTTTGGTGGTTCTTACTGACTATTTGGTCAGCAATCACATTGTCGAGGAACACTCTTGTTGATCTTGTGTTGTTTATAGCCACTTGTCACGGGCTTATCTTTTCCTTAAAGCTCTCGTGCGGCCTTAGCTTCTCCTTGCGCTAAGTCAGCCTAACTAGCACACAACACTTGGCTAGAACTCGAAAAAGTTTAAGAAGGGAAACTTGTATTGATTGTATGAAAGCTTTACAATGCTTGAATGCTTGCTTGCTTGATTCCCCAAATGAGGGGTGGTGCCTCCTATTTATAGGCAACCATGCCCCTTGGGGAAATTCTAGAGAACTCTACATATTTACAAGCCTAGATGGTTCTAAGATACAACTTGGATACACTTGGAGACTTCTAGATACGTCTTGATACTCCGATACTCCGTATCCTTCTAGAGCCTTCCGTATCCTTCCTTGATACTTGTAGAGTATCCTAGAACATTCTGGATACGTCTACAATGCTCCCTTCCAAGAAGTATCCAATGAGGCTCCGGACCCTTCTAGACCAAGGCCAAAACTTGCAGGGTGTGACACACTGCTCTGGTTCTTAAAGACACTAAGACTCCTATGAAAGGTCCACATGGGATGGAGTTTACTACCATGCGCTTCTTGCGCCGAACGGTTAGTTTGGATCACATCAAGCAAGTGAAGAACGCTTTGAACATGGTATGTTAGACTACACATACATTTTTTTTCTTTTCTAGTTTCAGTATCGAATTGAGCTACCAGAATGTGGTCTGCATTATTCATATATGAAACATATAGTCTGATGAGGCTCATATCAAGTTTCTGTTTTCATTTTACCAGACTGTCAATGATGTCATATTGGGAGTGACACAAGTAGGTTTCTCACGGTATTTGAACAACAGATACGGTAAGTTCTCATAGGCTCGGATAGTCGGACCAAATCAATGTAGCTTTCCCATGTTCCTTTCACTTCCTCGTACTAACTTATTGATACTTGACAAAAAACTCACTAGTATACAAACTTATTTGTACCTATATGACTATATGACAGACTTCAGCACCTAATAAGGACATGCTCCTTATTAGTACCTTAGGACAAATTAACTCATTAGTACATAAAGGACAGACTCATTGGTAACTGTGGGTAACAATGTGTTCCTAACCATCTGTAGTAACCATCGCTCATTATGTTCACAAACATATATACTGCATAACTCATTTGTGTGTTTAACAACAGGTGAAAATCGAAAGGATGAGGGAGCAAAACAGAAGGGGCACAATAATCTTCCGAAAGGCATCCGCCTTAGAGCATACATTCTTGTGAATTTACGACCAGCTATTGGGATCCAGGTGATGGATTTTTATATATAAATTGCTAACCCTCCTCAATCCTTGATATATGCTATGTTGAGAATTTAAGCAGTGTGTATGCACAAATTAACAAATGGTTCTTCTCTACTGTTATCTAATTACATATGTAACAGGATATGGCAGATATGATGGCTAAGACCAAGTGTGGTAATAAAATTGGAGATGTCCTTCTCCCCTTCACCATTGCTCTACAAGATGACCCTTTGGACTATGTTCGTGGAGCTAAGTCGCTTATGGATCGAAAAAAACATTCACTTGAAGCTTTTTGCACATACTTATGTACCAATCTTGTGATCAATCTAATTGGAGCTAAGGTACAATTCATAACTCATTGTCTGTTTGTTTATACTGTCTTCACAATAACAGATACTTTTGAATGGTTTTGTTGGCAGCTGGAGCAGTGGCACACAAAATTCTTTCTAATTCCACACTATCATTCTCTAGCCTGATTGGTCCACTTGAAGAAGTAACGTATTACAACCATGAAGTTAAATATATTGCTACTAATGTTTACGGACACCCACTAGTAGGTCTATCTGCACATTAGTTTCATCTGCGATGAACAAAAATCTTATTGTTTTATGCTCTCAACTTTTGCTCATTGTTGGTGACAGGCAGTGCATTTGCATTTTCAAAGCTATGCTAACAAAATGACTACTTGCTTATCGGTCGACCCAGATGTATATCCTGATCCTGAAAAGTTGTTGGATGATTTAGAGGATTCACTCAAACTCATCCACGATGCGGTTGTTGACAAGGGGCTCTCCATTTGTTGCTATACAATAAATGTATATTAACATCAACTGAGCTAATGAAAATCAATGACAATAACACCTCAGAATCAAGACAAACAGAGGGGAGGGTAATGGTAATCCACCTCCAAAGGACAAGTACAAGAATAAAAAAACTAGATGCAGAGAAAATGCTCTACGATTATCACACCATAACTTTGGACAACAAACACTGAATGAAGAAGCTGGAGATTCTGAAAGAGAACAGGATACCCGGAAATGGGTGCAGTATACATGCAATATATGCTAACTAATGATATTCGACCTCAGTGCTAGACCAAGAAATATCACCTTGTTTCTTTTTTTAGACAAAGAGAACAAATAACAAATAAAAGATACTAAAACAACCAACTCTTAAGGAATTAAAGTAAAATGCAGAATAGAGTCGCCATTAGAGCATTACTCTTTGTTAATGGGTACTTGTTAATTAAGATACATGTATTTTATATAAATTCTCGATATTATTTTGGGATTTCTAGATGCTTCACGTCCTCCGCGCGCCCTTATTTTGAATTCGACAGTTTCATTAATGAAGATTTGAAGACCGCCGCACCAGACCTTTTTTAAAAAAAAAAAAAAAAAAAAAGAAACGGAATTCACAAAGAGAGGTAGAGAGTTGCGCCAAGATCTTGAGTCTGTAGAGTGTCCCATTTTCGCCAGCGCTAGCTTTTGTGTCTTTTTAGCGTCTGTCGGGCTAGGTCTTTTAGTGTTCGCTAGTGTGTTGTTTTGACAATATGTGATAACAACTTCTTAAGGGTTCAAGCGGCCTTGTCGATTTGCCCGATACAGCTTTCTCGATCTTTCTTGACTTAGTATCCGTACATGCAAGTTATCTCACCTTACAGCTCTTTGAAATTCCTCATGAACTAGCTTTGGAAGGCTTGTACTTTTAAGCCATTTTCTTTTTTATTGTCAAGCTGGATTTCGTCTGTGAAATTCTGTATACCGAGTTGTCTGATAGTCTAGTCCAGAGCAATATGATTACTCTAGGTTCGAATATCATCTTCATTCTCATTAATAAAGTTATCTAGTTAAAAAAAAAAACAAATGAATCCATTAGGACTTGTCACCACACATGGCAAATACAATTAGCCGAGCTTAGGTAAAAAAAAAAGTTACATAACAAGACTATTAAAGTTCTCATAAAGTTCCTATTGCAATCATGATATAACATAGGAGGTAAACATTATTAGAGAGAAAGATGGATCTCATCAAAGATTTTTAGGGTTATCTAAATAAAAGACTATTAGGGTTATCTTTTTTTTTGTCGAAAGACTATTAGGGTTATCTGAATCGGGAAAGGCTAGGATGAGTTGATGTATAGTATGCATCAACTATTTTAAAATAATATATAAAAATGAACAACCTGTTGTACAGGTAAACAAGTCATTTAGTAATAATATTGTGACATGTGTAAAAAAATTACAATTTCAAGGACCTTTTAATTATGTTATACGTGAATTGTTCAAAAACTTGTAATGAGAGTCGTAAATGTTGTAATTACTTGGTTTATCACTGTAATTACCACTAAATACATTAAATATGGTATTTGTAGTAAATATGTCATGAATGATGTAATTTACTTAAAAAATGACCATAATTACATACAAAAAAACTATTTTACAAGATTAACGACTTCAAATAATTTAGGTTTGATTATTAATATTTACAAAATTCGTTGTCACTAGAGATAAATTATCATTATTTTCGTAAAAAGTATCGTATTCCAAGTAATATCAAGAATACGACTATATTTACCAGTTATGCCTTAGTTGTTGTAATTTATAGTAAAACACATTGTATTATAAGTAATTATCTCAATCACAATAAAATTTACATAAAGTAAGGTATTAATTACTAGATAAAGGATTTTATTACACAAACAACTTATTTACCATATGTACATTAGTTTTATCACTATTACAACAATTTGTTGTCAGATTAGTAAAATAGTTCTTGAACTTGTAATTGAAAAAATTACTACAAATACAAGCTTGATTACTACTTTTTCAACAATTCATCGACTTATGAATCACATGGTTCTCATACAAAGAACTGAAATCGATATTAATTACTAGTTTCACCTCAATTGTCGATAAACGATGTAAAAACGTCGTCACATAACTTAAAACTTCTTAAAGGACATGATTTACAATATAAACATCCTCATTACATCATAAGGGTCTCAACGACGATTTATTCATATTAATAATATTTTACTTGTATAACAACACATATGTTATTTTATTGGTATACATATTTGTCTAACTTGTAAGATGAAAGTTGACTGATTTTGTGTTTCATTTTCTTTCTTTCTTTAAACCGTAAACCGTATTACCCTATCTAAAAACACTATAGTTTGGATTCACATTACATTTTCAAGTGTTACTCTTTAATTGATCGATTGTAGAGAGACAACTATTTTGACATATACCATATTCCTAAACCCTAAACCCCTACTGTATGGATCCAAATTACATTTTCCTATAGTTTTACACTTAACTCCACTACTACAAAAAAAGTTACAATTACAGCAAATTTATGACGTTTGGCCGAAAACGTCATTGTATAATATTTCTACGACATTTCCGAAAGCAATCGTCATGGATCTAAATTTCCTTGATAGTAGACGGAGATGCAATCTCCTCGAGATGATTAATCCAAACTGTTGAATAATCTCTTGAGCTGAGTTAGAAGATAGTGATGCATAATCTCTTCAAGTGGGTTTAGAAGATCTTGAATCAGTATACAATTGAACCGGGATCCTCTCCTCATAGAGAGCTTTCTAATACTTTCTAATACGAAGATCCTGACTGTTCATTTTTATTCAACTGGTAAGATCTCTTCAACCAATATTAATTTCTCACAAGTCCATCTCATTCTCTCTCATAACTAATATCTCGCGTTCTCCTCTGGAACTGAAAATTCTTGTCAGGTGTCCTCCTCGACCCGCTGTCGGCGTCTTCCCATGGTGGTTGGGCTCTCTCTCTCTCTCCATGGCTAGCGAGCTCTAAGAATACGATCTCTCCTATGTCCTTTTTCTTAGATACGGTTTGAATCCTTCGGGAAAACAACAAGACCAGAAACGTAACCTTGGTAGAGATAGCGTGTGGAAAGACATGTTTCAGGAATCTGTGTTCCAGTCTCGTTCTATTGCTACAATGGATGTATGCCTATCTTGGATGTTTTTGTAGTAACCCAGCATGTAAACTACTTTTAAAGAAAGGAGACATTGTTTAATTGGGTGATATGTAGACTTTTGTTTTCCTTTGTATAGTTCTTATACTGAAGGGAGTTGCTTTTACCTTCCTCCTCAGTTTCTAACTAGAGTAGCAACAACACTACCAATGAAGTAAATCTATAACATATTAACCAAGTTGCATATGCAGAAATAGTGGTGTACTTTTGAAGTACCCAACTTTGCTTCTTTTCTTTGTTCTGTGATAAATAATGACTGTGTGATGAGTCTAATTGTCTAAATTTCTCAGTTTTCAATTCAAAAGTGGCATAGACTAACAACCAAGTTCATATAATGCAAGTAATTTAAAACTGAATAGAGATGGAGCAAAACACAACCAAATATTTCATCTCATATCACTTTTGTAATTAGAGTGGAAAGCTACAAGTTACTGGGAGTTTAACACATTTTTAGTTCAATAACTTGTATATTACAACGTACTTAGAACTTGATAATGTATTTAGAAACAGCAAGGACCAAGTTACAAAATCTTTTCCACGATGGAATTAAAGTTTAGCCAAATAGGGAAGACTATGACTTCAATCAAGATCTCCAAATTGCAATGCAATTTAACGGCAGCATCACTGCTATTCTGAAAAACCTGTTTCACAACCTTTGACAAGTTTTTCCTTGAATTAGCGAGCTCATGCTTCTACTGATGGCCTTTCTCACACACACAAGACCTACAACAATAAAATTACAGCAATGCTGAGATTAAGAACCTATGAAACTCAAACTTATAATGAAAAGTAACGAATTACAGAAAAAGTTTCAATGGTGCCCATGGAGATGGAGAACCAAAAACCCCAACCCAATCATGAAAAAAGACGCCGGAGGATTGAACCAGTACCTGAGAAAAATGACACAAGAGAGATCTCATTCTTCAATCTCGTTAGCCAGGGAGAGAAAGAGAGTCCAAACTTGTTTCTAATAAGGTAGGGTTTTCTAAATTCTTAAATTCTGTTTTTGTTTTTGATTATATTTTTCATATATAAGTTATAAAATTACATGCTACCTGGTAAACAAGTTACTAATATTAAATAATCTAAGCCGTTAGATATATTCAAAAATTTATTATATCCAACGATCAAGAATCACCCTAGAATTTTCCATCTGAAACAAGCTATTCATGAAGCTGATGCATTATTTTGACCTTAACTTAGAGTTTACCAAATGATGTGTTAGGTAGTCATGTGCTAATTGCCACCACCTATTGTGCATGAATTTACAACCCTAGTAATTAATCAGAGGGACTAGGAGCGCTCCTTAATTAGCAACAACTTTATTACTAGAGTAAAACACAATCACTTGAGACATTATTTGAACATCATTCATAAGCACAACCACTCAGGACTCTTTATATTGTTCATGCTAGTAATAGGCTCACAATCTGTTTAGATAAAATATAAGAAAGCAAAAACTATTGTTCGACTGTTAAGCCCTAATATTTGAACTTTGAAGATCATTTTTCGTCTTCCTTTTTCCGGATATGCAGATAACGTTCCATTTGAATCAGCTATGAATACCGTCTTATTTTATCATCAACAAAAAAATCGAACACCTTAATAACTCCCCTCTATCATATATTCATAATTTTCATACCATTTGCCAAACAAACACAACTCATGCACAGCTATGTACATCATTGTGTATAACTACAAACATATTATTCCAATTATATAAATATATATATATATATATATATATATATATATATCTGGCTTGCAAATATATATTATTTGACATTTTTGACATTGATTGAATTTATTAGGGTTAGGTAGCCAAAAAGCAACGGTCTAGAAGCTCCATGGCTGCACTACTGGTCCTCCCTTATCACAGTTCTAGAAGACAGGTTCTAAACGACGACCGTAACTAGAGTCCATTTCGAGCAAGTAGGTTTCCATCTTTCAAAGGAAACCAAAGCGATGAGGTAGGTTTGCGATCGTGTTCTGCTGTACGTTGGTGAAACTTTTTAATGGTTAGAATTATAAACACATGGTTCCACCAAACTCCATATATACCATTCATTCATATTTCTCACACCAAATCCAGATTACCTTCCTCCTCCTCCTCCCTTCTTCTACTTCTTCTTCTTCTGCTGCTTCTTCCAAGTTTTATAACAACTACCTCCTACCCATCAAACCCTCCACGCTCTTTGAATGCCAGCCACCCGTCCATATCTATCTTTTTTTCCTTCTATTTTTAGGGGACTAATTCTATATCCTAACTTGGGGGTTGTGATCGATGATCTCATGCTTCCTCTAACTCTTTCTTAAATTATTGGGGCTGGATATTAATTATATTCGTAACCTCCAACTGTTTTCATTGGACAATTGCCGTCCATAATTCTGCAATGGAATAAGTTCTTTTGTATTTTATGTGAAATGGTCAACGAGGATTGCTTGTTTTTTTTTGATGAAAAATCAATAGATCAAATGGAGGTGCCTCTAACGCACCCGCGGTTTACATAGTCAAAAGACAGCGCTAGGCTAGCTTCCGGAGAACGAGGATTGCTTGTTGGCCGGTAAAAAGTATGAGATACAATGAGGAAACGTTGGAGTGGGCAAATTTGTTAACCTAAATTGGGTTTTTTTTTGGATTTAAAACGATTGTGTTATGTATTGTTTAAGTTTAAAACTCGAATCTCTATCTAACTGCAGTTAACATATTGTAAAGAATTATATAACATGGTAGAGTGAGTTTAAATCAAATGATTACACTTGCGGTATTAATAAATGAAAGAAACTTGATGAGTTTAAAAACTTTGTTAAGAACTTACTAAACTTTACTTCCGACCTAATAAAGCAATATTTCATTTACGGTACATGATCCATTGTGCCTTTTAATGTCTTTTTCTAATCTCGGAAATTTTTTTAAGCACTTACTGAACTTTACGTCTGACATATTAAAGTAATATTTTATTTATGGTACATGATGTATCGTAACCTTTTAATTTCTTCTTCTGATCCATTTCTCATGTGCTTTTACTATTCTGAATTGTTCTTTCAAGACATTATACGGCCGTCATACATATCATAATTCTACAGTGCATATCATACATTTAGTAATCACATTATGTTGATGCCTAACAAATATGGTTATCTTTATAATTAGTATGTAATCACGTAATTAGTATAGGTACATTTTCGATAATAACTGATCACCTGATGAGTGTGTACACTAGAAAAAAAAGGGTGTTGTTTGCACACTATGTACCGTTGGTATCCAAAAGAACTCCTGCGTCTTGAATGTAAGTAACGTGTGGGACTAGTACGTTGTTTTTGTTTATATATAAACCTCATCACTCCCCTCTCTTCTTCTACCTATAACCTGCAACCTCACTATTAATGTTGCCAGCGATCTCTTCAAAACTTCAAACCCAAAACACAAGCAAACCTACCTAGACCTTCTCTCTCTTTCCCTTTTTCTCTTCGACAGAAATGGCTCCCGCAGCTTCGGATCCTTTCGACGACCTCCACCACACCATGAGCTCCACCACAGTTTGCGTAATGGATGCGTCGGGCCACCTCGGCTCGACCCTCGTCCGGCGCCTTGTTCAGAGGGGCTACACAGTCCACGCTGCGCTCCAGAGCCATGGTGGTTTCATATTAGAAAGCTTTTTTGTTAATGATGTTATATAAGCGCGATGCTTTTGTGTTTCTTATTGGTTATGTTTGATGAATCAGGGGAATCGAAGTTGGGTTCGGTTTCGTTTGAGAATAACAAGAGGCTGAAGATTTTCCATTTAGACCCGTTTGATTACCAGAGCATAGTCGATGCTTTGAAGGGCTGTTCTGGCTTGTTCTACACCTTTGAGCCTCCACAAGACCAGCCCGACTATGATGTATGTTCATTCTATCCGATCCATCCCCATTTTCATTCACTGTTTTTTACCATTCTCCTGAATCTGATGTCTGTAGTAACAGTAATTTAGCTTTGATTGTATGTTCATGTTATCCTCTCAAGGGAAACTGTAATAATCTAACTAGTAGTAGTAGCTTTAATATAAAGAACATGATCTTTGAAACGGGGTTTTCTTTTTCAATTTTCCATCTTATCTAATCAATCATATGATCGAATGAATGCATATGACCAAGTTCAGTTCATGTAAATTATGCTTTCTCTGAGTGGAGATATTCAATGTTAATGCACTTCCAATGGTGGATACAGTAGAATCATTCATTTACGTCAAGTAACTTCATGTCTCTAATAAGTAAATTTAGTTCGTTTTCTCTGTTTGATTAATATTCCATTTTGCTCTTAGGCTTTGGTTAAGAGTCAATTACCCAAAGTATATCTTTTTGCTAGAAATAGAATAGTTTTTTTTTAGAAATAGAATAGTTTCTAAATATGATTTTGATAACCCTCCAATTTGATAAGGAAATATGTCAAAATTTCCACACCTTACGAAAAATTGGTTGACTCGTTGTTGGACAGTAAACTTCTAAACGTTATAAATTCAAGGATAATTTCAATTTACATTTTAGTAAAGAAGAATATACATCATTAAAATTATTTTGGATACGTGTAGGAATATATGGCGGATGTAGAGGTAAGAGCGGCACACAACGTTCTAGAAGCATGTGCCCGAACCGAAACCATAGACAAGGTAGTGTTCACGTCCTCTGTAACCGCCGTCGTTTGGAGTAACAACAGATCGACGGCCGCTGCTACGCCGGAGTTGGACGAACGGCACTGGACTGACGTCAACTTCTGCCGCAAGGTCAAGGTACTGATTTCTTTCAACAAGGTCAATTTCGTAAAAAATGTCAACGTACTTGCTTTTATGAGGCGGGCCATGGCCCGGCCCAGCCCAACATCAGAAATTAAATTAAGTAACTGGCGCCAGTGAAGGGCCACGGGTGTCCCTTCCTCCACACGGTGCACCACACCCATAAATATCCCTATGATTAAAGGGACAACTTCAATTTTGAACCATACGAAAAAGTCCACCACTTGAAATTACATTACTATCCCTCCACAAGAGTTGCATTAAATTTTAGTTCGGTCATTTTCTACTTCCTTTTTGACTATTTGTGTGTACTAATTCCTTGCCCTCAAATTTACAAACAGCTATGGCATGCCCTATCAAAAACCCTAGCAGAGAAGACAGCGTGGGCAATGGCAATGGACAGGGGCTTGAATATGGTGTCCATGAATGTAGGGTTGATGTTGAACGCCGACTTGTCCATCAGCAACCCGTACTTGAAGGGAGCGGCCGAGATGTATGAAGACGGCGTGCTTGTCACCGTCGATGTTAATTTTGTGGTGGATGCTCATATTTGCGTTTTTGAAGACGTCACATCCTATGGTCGGTACTTATGTTTCAACAACATCATCACTCAATCGGAGGACGCCGTTAACCTTGCCCGGAAGTTGACGCCTTCCGCCCCGGCCGCGTTGCCCCAAGGCAAAGACCAGGATGTGAGAATCATACAAGAGAGAATCAGCAACAAGAAGTTGAATAAGTTGATGGTGGGTTACAAGAGTAAATCTCAAGTGTGTTGAAGGAGGATTGTTTAAATTTGTATGGCATGATGGTGCTTAAAAGAACCACATGTCATTAAGGGAATAACTATGTCTATCTATATATACACCACTAATATTAGTTATATACATTAGTTAATTATGTGGTTAATTTCCATGTTTTGGGGCTAGCTAGCTAGTGAGAAGTTGGCAAATTGTTGCACTAGTACATCAGAAGCCAATCAAGGCGCTGCTGATATATTGTAGTATAACAGGAAAGTCCCAGATCTGTATGTAAGTTCTGTTCATAGATCGAGTGGATGTTATAGTTATTGGTTTGGTAGCCAAGCAATCCCCCCATGAAGCTAGACAATAAGCAGCAGCAACATCTAGTATGTAGAAGCTCCAAATACGACTAAGAGGTTACCATCGACAAGGAAACAAGATCGAAGTAAGCATTGAAGGATTTCTAAGAAGGAAGACTATGTATCAATCGTTGTCTAAAACCCTCTCAAGTCTCAACATGTAATTACTAAATCTAACAATTATGGAATAAAATTATCGATATACTTCGTTTCTATCAGTTTCGACATATTTAATTGTTTTATCGTTACATGACTATGTGAATTATTAATTTTGTCATGTATGCTCACCTAAGGATCCAACTCAAAACATGTAGAGTCAGGGCACAATTGCCGCAATAATGTTCAAGGTTTTACGTTAGCGGATAATGCAGAAGAAGATACTATGACATCATGCTAACCGCCAAAAAAAATTAAAAATTAGGAGAGGAACGGATTATGAGTGATAAGATCCTTCTGAGAATTAGAGTGTTTTTGATTGAATCATTACGTTCCGTGCAATTCTAACTAAAAATGTTTATATTCATGGCCATTGTACATGATTCAGAGGCTAGACAACAAACCCAATTAAGCTAAGGTTGCCAGAAGGCAAGAGAGTTTTTTGGTGAAATATGATTGTGAGTTGTGACTAAAATCATGATATAGTTGGTTAGGTTATACTTATATTCACAACATTAGTTCTCATGAAATAAACTAATTTCGTCCTAATTCCCAAGTTATAATGAGACATACATATTTGAATCATCTTTCATTCATGCCAATATTATTTCAAAGTATAAAGTTTCTTAACTTGAGACCCAATAAAATTTAGGGTATTTAACACTAAACTACCATTTGAAGGTACAAATGATAAAATAGTTTTCAAATGTTCCACATGATAAAATGGTCACCATTAAAACATATTACATGATAAAATAGTCACCTTAAAACA
The DNA here is from genome assembly GCF_000184155.1 of Fragaria vesca subsp. vesca. Taxonomy (NCBI): domain Eukaryota; kingdom Viridiplantae; phylum Streptophyta; class Magnoliopsida; order Rosales; family Rosaceae; genus Fragaria; species Fragaria vesca. The sequence goes on along the minus strand of NC_020495.1, from coordinate 24,349,400 downwards.
TCTTAAATGTTATAAAGATCTATTTTCACTCTTTTTACATGACCATTCTACCCTCCTCTCTCGTTTAACCTATTTTTGATCGATCTCAGTTTTGTCATCTCTCTCTCAC
>NC_020495.1:24348040-24349271 GCF_000184155.1 Fragaria vesca subsp. vesca | reverse complement strand
GCTTGGTCCTTCTTCTTCATCGCCGTCCAAGTCTTTGATCGTCTTCTTCTTTTCAAGGTAATCGGAGAGGATCTAATAGCTTCTTTTCTGTTTAAGCATCTTTTCTGTTGTGTAATTCTGCTAGAGATTGAAGTTTCTGGTGTGAATTTTAGAGCGATTGAAGTATATGTGTTTGATCTGGAAGATTTTGTGATGCGGATGCGGCGGAGAAGTTCCGAAAGGAGTCTGGAACTGAACGTATCCTTTTTTGTTTTGTTATTGATGTGATGTTTTGTTTGTGTAGTTGGTTCGATTTGAATTGTGTTTGTGGCATTGCTATGCTTGGTGGTGTTGTAGTGTGTTTGTCCTTATGAGTGTTTAGCAGATATTGATCTTGCAATAATCACATAACGCATGGCAGTCAAGAATGCAGTACAATGTGGTAATGTGGAGGATGCAATCGATAAGGTGAATGACTTAAACCTGGAGGTGAGATTCCCTTTTTATTGAGCCCTTAATGGTAGCATATAATTATGATTTAGTACTGTCTCTACTTTTTTCATTTTGTTAATGGATATGGTACAGATTTGATATGAAAGTTAAACCAACTTTTATGAAGTTGCTTAGAATTGAGGCAGGAACAATATCAAACAGTTATCCATTATGTTGTAAATTAACCAAACCAATTAACCAGCCATGTATCCTTGAATATAGAAATTTGATTTCGTTCTTTGTCTCTTATGTGGTTACGTGGCCTTTTTCGGATATGAGTTCACCTGACATTATTAGAGTAATAGGTGATAGCATGTTACTTCATATCTGCAACCATGACATGATTAGTTTTCTTGTGGTTTTGCTGCTGTGATTAGTTTTCTGGGACTGAAGCACCAGAGAGACATTAAGTGCATGTGTTTTGAGTTTAGAGTAATAGAGTTCGTCTTATACTCGTCAATTAGGCCAACCAATCTTTGAAAAGAAATAAACTAAACAAAGAGAAAGGCAGGGTGCTATGTCAAAACCATGGGTGAAAGAATTCACTCCTTCTCCTGAGTTTAGTAGTAGTGTTTGGTTTTATTCAGAATGCTCTAGATAGAAATCTTCTTAACTACACGTTATCAATGTCGTGAGTAACCATAGCACTTATCACTGTGGTGAATCTTGGCAGAATTTGCTGTGTGTGCCTTGGACCTTTAATATTTTAGGACCAACTCTTGGATTCCAAGAATAGACATGAATTATCTATACTAGTATG
>NC_020495.1:24281105-24346542 GCF_000184155.1 Fragaria vesca subsp. vesca | reverse complement strand
GGCAGCAGCAGCAGTGGGTACAAGTGCGGCTCTAATCAAGAAAGAGGAGGTGATCGATTCTGAGGACTACTCCAACACCTACATTAACAATATTGATGCTGACGAGTGACGAGTTCCTTAATCTGCTCAATGAAGAAGAACCTTTGAGTTGGGAGGTTCCACAAATTTCTTGAGCTAGAAGATGCACCATTGCTCGACTGATGTTAAATATTTGATGAATCTAGTATTCTAGTAGGTTTCATGTGAGTGCACTAACACTTTTGGATGCTCCTCTAATCATGGTTTTTGTAAATTTTGTTATATAACTAGCTATCATGAACAGAATGTCTACTAAATCACTTGAACATGATCTGCTCTGTAGTGTCTATCGTGTATTACAGTAGTAGAGTTATTGCATTTCGGGCGCTGTTCGGATGTTATTGAGATATGACTTGCAGTTTCTTATTACTAGTGTAAGATTCTTTAGAGATGTTTCAACTTATACAGATGTGGTTATTTCAAATTGTTCAAACAGTGGTATCTGTTTTCTGAATATTTACAATGACAAGAAGAACCATAATTATATACTAGGTGGTTGCAATGTGCAGTATATTGCTTCAAATCATTTCCATGGAACTGATTGATGCATGCGACGACTGCGTAGGTTTTTATATAGTCACTCTATTGTTGCGGTGCAGCGGCACGTTATAAATATTTAGTTACTTGAGTAGTTACACGGTTAGTTACATTTAGTTACTTGAGTAGATACACGGTCAGTTACATAACATCTATATAACTATGCATGTAACTATCCATCTATGTAACTATGCATGTAACTATCTATCTATGTAATTATCTATCTATGTAACTATCGATCTATGTAATTATCTATCTATGTAACTATCTATTAACTATTTATCTATGAAACTATGCATGTAACTATCAATCCATGTAACTATGCATGTAACTATCCATCCATCTAATTATCCATGTAACTATCCATGTAACTATGCAAGTAACTATCCATGTAACTATGCAAGTAACTATCCATGTAACTATGCAAGTAACTATCCATGTAACTATCCATCTATGTAACTATCCATGTAACTATCTATGTAACTATCCATGTAACTATGCATGTAAATATCTATGTAACTATCCATGTAACTATGCATGTAAATATCTATGTAACTATCCATGTAACTATGCATGTAACTAACTATCTATGTAACTATCCATGTAACGATTCATGTAACTATCAATCCATGTAACTATGCATGTAACTATCCATCCATCTAACTATCTATGTAACTATCCATGTAACTATGCATGTATCTATGTAACTATCCATGTAACTATGCATGTAACTATCTATGTAACTATGCATGTAAATATCTATGTAACTATCCATGTAACTATCCATCTATGTAACTATCCATGTAACTCCATGTAACTATGCATGTAACTATCCATGTAACTATCCATGTAACTATGCATATAACTATCAATCTATGTAACTATCCATGTAACTATGCATCTAATTATCAATGTAACTATCAATCTATGTAACTATCCATGTAACTATGCATCTAATTATCAATGTAACTATCAATCTATGTAACTATCCATGTAACTACAGATTGATAGTTACCTGTGTAGTTACATACATGCTACACATGTGCAATTACATTAACCTGCCTATGTAACTATCCATGAGACTGACCATGTAACTTGCTTAATTTCATGAGACTGACCATATAACTTGTCATATAACCGCAGGTTACATTATCAGTTACATAGCTTGTTGCATTCCAGTCACTTCTATTATCAATTACATCACTAGTTACATGATTAGTTCTTGCCAACTTGAATATGCCAAAACAAAAACGAAGAAGAAGGAATTGTAAAACTCAAACATGATAAATTTGATTCATAGCAACAATCCTCTGAGGCTGAGCTTGACAAAAAGCAAGCATGATTCATGTATCAAGAATACAATAATACACAGGAACTACTTAGCCAAATCATTAGTTTGGCTAAGTAGCTAAACTTTTCCTCATCTCTTCAACACTCTTGTTCAACAACCCAAAGAAGAAGTCCCAGCTGCTTATCCTACGCCCAATCCAATTCTAACCTGCGCACCCAGCTAGCAACATTCCCTTCAAAGTCCCATCTTTTCTCTTATTCTCAAATTCGTCCTCATACACAGGTTTCGTCATCGTAGGTGGACAGATCGGAACTGGGAGTGCAACAAGATCGATGCGACACCTTATAGAGGTTGGTGGTCCAGCCGGAGTTGGTGGTTCGACTGGTTGGATAATCGGTGTGCCGAGAAAGCTTGGGTTTTGCCGGATCTTGCTTTGGACTCCGATCTAGTTATCTATTGGGTGAGTGGTTTGAAGTGGTGGCAAGGCGGTACTCCTGTAGCGGTGGTGGTTTGGCGGTGTAGTCCTGCACTGGTGGTGGAAGCCGGATCTCTAAGGTGCTGCTCACCCGTGCCGGCGGAGGTCGTCGGCTCTCAAAAGGTTGACGGAGATCTCGTCAGCGAGTTGAGAGAGAGAGAGAGAGAGAGAGAGAGAGAGAGAGAGAGAGAGAGAGAGAGAGAGAGAGAGAGAGAGAGAGAGAGAGAGAGAGAGAGAGAGAGAGAGAGAGAGAGAGTAGTAGAGTAGTAGTAGTAGAGTAGTAGTAGTAGTAGTAGTAGTAGTAGTAGTAGTAGTAGTAGTAGTAGTAGTAGTAGTAGTAGTAGTAGTAGTAGTAGTAGTAGTAGTAGTAGTAGAGTAGTACGAGTAGTTAGAGGATAGAGTAGTACGAGACGAGAGAGAGAGAGAGAGAGAGAGAGAGAGAGAGAGAGAGAGAGAATGTTGAGCTGTGATGGATCAGATCGGGTGTTTAGCTTAGAGACAATGGCACAATTTGTAATTTGTTTTTAATTAAAAGGATAGTATAAGAACAACTATTTTAGTGAGACTTTTTTTATCATGATTGAACAATTAATGACCTTTTTACTATTTCATATCTTTAAAAGTACTATTTTATCATTGGCCCTAAAATTTATCATGAATCATATGATTCATACCATCACAAGATTTTAAGGACTAGCTAACGGTATAATTTCCTCTACACTTCTGTCATAAAAATACTTTTTTGGACTTAACATTCATCATTAATTTACAAATATTTTACAAAAGAATATTTTGTGCCATTTCAACCACAATTTTCTCACTCTACTTGCATATAAAACAAGATGAAAGCCACATTCTATATAATTTTAATCTAATTAATGTTTGATATGAATGCAACTATGCAATTTCTTTCAACCCCTTATTGGTTAGGCAAGTATAAAATGTTGGGGGAAATTAAATAGATAGCTCGAGCTATCGCCTTTCTTGCATAGAAACGTAGATTGAGAATTAGAATTGTGATGAGGTTTCTTACATCAAATTAAGAAAAGAAAACAAACAATAAAAAGCAACAAAACTACATGTACATGAGGATATTGAAGATATTACATGTCTCTTTTGGTCTGGATTAAAGATAATAAAACACATAAAAGAAAATTATAAACTAAGCAGTAAAAATGTTCAAAATGTGAACTTAATATCCGCTCTTGAGTTTCTATTTTACAGACATGGTTCATTTACCCTATGAAAGTTTCAGAATAAAGACAAAACCTAAGACTATAAAAGTGAAAAATACTGTGAAAGGATAAAAAATGTGACGAAAGTACAGAGACCAGTTAAAAGTCTTTGTTTGCTCCTTTCATACATCTGATGTTTGTAGTTCGGAAGATGATGTTCTCCTTCTTTTGGGGACTCTCTGAACCAAAATCCATCTCTAAATTCTCACTTTCCTTTTCCCACCCCTTCCATTAACTCTTCACCAACTTCCCTTTCACTTTATTTAACCATTTCCCATTTCTGCTATTGCACTTTCTCTTATTATTTGTAAGGCTTTAGATCCATCCGCAATTCCAACTTGGTAACTTGTTTCCTTCTCTTCTCTTTTAGATTTGTACTATCTTTGATCTGTTGTGTGTTGTATTTGTTGTTGTTGTAATTCACTCTCGCAAGTTTCATAACTAAAGCTGTATACTGTGTATTGGATGTGTTTTTGAGATACCCATTTCTCTTTTTGCTCAAATTTCATCAATTTCAATAGAATTTGGGTGAATTTAGTTTCTGGGTGTTCATCTGTGTGTTACAGAAAAGTTTAGGATAGCAGTTAGGGTTTGTACAAGACATTTTGTTTTGATTTAAAGGAGTTTACTTTCTAGTTGCAATGAGTTATGGTGGTAGAGAAACAAATGTAGTCCAAGTAATCACTGGGAATGGTGGTGGTGGTGATATGTGGTCTGGTGACCAAGCAGTTTGGGCTACTGAGGATGAGTATCAAGTTTGGAATAATGGTGATGCAATGGGGGATACCATGTCCAACTCGAATTATGATCAGAGGCAATCCCAGAGTCGCTCTGGCAGCGAACCTCCCAACAAGAAATCTAGGAACACCCCAGATGTGACGTCTTCTAACCGGTCGAAAGCCATTGGGAAGATGTTTTTCAAGACCAAGCTTTGTTGCAAGTTTCGAGCTGGGACGTGCCCATATGTCACCAACTGCAACTTTGCTCATAGCATTGAGGAGCTTCGGCGGCCTCCTCCTAATTGGCAAGAGATTGTGGCTGCTCATGAGGAAGAAAAGGCAGTGTCTTCAGAGCCCAGGGAAGAGTTTCAGATTCCAATTGTGACCACAGGGTATGGTGTGGAGACTCAGAGATCATATAAAGGGAGGCATTGTAAGAAGTTCTATACTGAGGAAGGGTGCCCTTATGGAGATAATTGCACTTTTCTTCATGATGAGAGTTCGAAGAATCGGGAGAGTGTGGCAATAAGTTTAGGTCCCGGAGGATATGGTGGTGCTGCCGCTGCCGCTGCTGCGGGTGGAGCAAATAATAAGCCATCAAATTGGAAAACAAGGATATGTAATAAGTGGGAATTGACAGGTTATTGCCCATTTGGAAGCAAATGCCATTTTGCTCATGGTGTAGCGGGTATGTGTTATTGACTCTTTTTTCATTCCTGTTTTGAGAACAGAAAGCACTTGAAGTTTATTTGTTTATATATGCTTTCTTCAGTCTTTGTAGCTTGAAATTGGTAACGAAGATTGATTTGAGTGATATTAGTTCCATCCTCCATAGTAGTAACTCATACCCTTATGATGTCATCTTTTCTTCTTAGAACTGGCTATCTTGCTTCGGCTCCATTACTGTCCTTTTATTACATAGTAGTCTGCTGTGGATCAATGTTTTGTTGATTTTGATGTGATTAAGTGCTTCAGCAAATTAAGTCATTCCTTTTAATATGCTATCATTGTTTGCTCTTTAGTGAATTCTGGGTTTTGCCCCTTGACAAATAAGAGTTCAAGAAGAAAGCTTTTGGTTCTTTTACCTCATAAAGAAACATCTTAGTGTGTGCTAGTCATTCATGGGTTTTGGCAAGCCCAAGTCTGATACTAAAATTGGACTTCTGGGGTGTCTAGCTTAGAACTTTTTTCCATACCACCCATTTCATCCTATATATTACTGGAGCCCTAGAGACACTTCAAGGGACATCTGTGTCAACAAGAATTCTTACCTGCATTGTCAAATTGTTTCCTACCATCCACCCTTTGTTCGGTTGGACAGAGTGTAGGTAACTCTTCCTCTCCCTGTCATCTATGCGAAGCAGGGTGCTGCATAAGGTGCCTGTGCTAATAGTTGCAGTTGAATGATTTTTGTATCTCTTAATACTTAGGATTTGTATAGTTGAGTATCATTAGTGAATAGGAAGGGAGCTAAGGAAGAAGACCAGCCAAAGAATACCCTTAGGACAGACCGCTCAAATAAGAGGTGACCCTTACTCCAGATCAAACTAGTTTAAGCTTGGTAGGATACACAGAGTCACAGACAACAGACCACCTAGAGTCAGCAAGTCACCCATGGGGTCCAGGTCTGTTCCCCATCCCACTCAAAAGGAAGAAAGGATAGGAGCAAACTAATGTCTAAAGAAGGTCCAGATAAACTTGGAAGAAGGGTGCATGTTCCGTTGGAAAATTTGTAAGGGAATGAAACTGTAAGCGATGCTCCTAAAACTGCATATACCCCTTTAATGTTGAATGGAATGCTTGTAGTCGTACACTCATACCCAGTATCTTACTGCTTAATATTTCCTCTTTTAGATACCAGATACGAAAGTCAGGTCTTCTCTAAGTTGAATAACTATCTAGGTCATAAAAAAATCGTTTGGAAACTCCTTAGAACCCTGATGTATATGATTATCTAGTCATGTTAGACCATATTCCTTTAAGGCAACGATGTACACATCAGCAACCAGCTTAAGAGTGACTAATCCACTGGTGATCAATTGTATGCACACCAGTGGGTTAAATTGTGCCCTGAAGTTTAGGGGAATAGCCTATTTCTTACATGGGCACACATCGAATTCACATTCAGTGCATTAAGCTTGAGCAAAGTCAGGGGATGCAGAATGTGGATTTATAACTTGTTTTAGTTTGACCGCCCAATGCTGTTTCTTCTGAAATCTACGTGTGATCAGGCCACTGACTTGTTCTTTCCTATCTATCTTCACTTTGTTGTCATTAGATGCAAATTTGCTCTTATTTGGAAGCACTTGGCGTCATCTGTGGGTCATAAATTTTTGTGCCACTATCTGAGGATTAGTCTTCAGCTACTTTTAGGTGATTTGTCTGTTTTTTTTATTTGAAGAGGTGATTTGTCTGTTTTAGGCTCTTAGATTGGTGCAATGGCTTTGTTATAGTGAACTGATTGATATACATCTTTTATCATAACTTTATGATGCTCTTGGAAATGTGAATATCTGATTTACTGATTTTCTGACTACAGAATTACACCGATATGGAGGTGGGCTTGTGGACGGTGAAATTAGAGATTCTTCAGTTCCTCTTGACAATAAGCAGGGAGGAGTGCCTTTGAAAACTCCAGCTGATAATGTGGTAGTATCAGTCCCTATTGTTCCTCATTCTGATTTATATCATGGAGTTCCATCACAAAGATTATCGATAGTAAGTCAGAGGCCAGGGCAGAGAGCCCATCAGAAATGGAAGGGGCCAGACAAAATCAGTAGGATATATGGTGATTGGATAGATGATATGGAATAAAATTTGGGGTTAACTACCCTGCAAATGTTTAAGTTGCACAACGGTCACTTGTACCCTCCGTGGAGCTTGTTAGGAAACTCGACAGGTAATCTCCATAAGAGATTACAGGATCATGTAGCTGTAACTTTTCTGTTGGAAGTAGATTTTGTATGCTTGCTTCAAGTTCAGGTTGATGCAAGGCTTGTTGGAGTCAGCCCGTATATTCCGTCTGTGAATTTTGTTGTTGCAAATGTAACTGAAGCTATTGTATCACTTTCCCAGTACCAATCCTTGTTGCCATATATAATTATGAGATGACCCTCATTAGCTCTTGTACCCCTGCTTTTAATTATCAATCAAATAAGTCCCTCCCTCCCTTTCTATCTTTCACCACTAATGCAGTCGCATCTCTCTCATTCTGGATTGACTCTGGTATTAGTGAAGGGAGTTGCACAGTAACCAAGTTTCGAGCTGTTGCTTCTGGTTGCATTTTGTGCAACATATATGCTCTTCGCAAGCTCCGATCCGATCCGTTGAAGCTGCCCTTCCAAACACTGGACTAGAAGAACTCATCAAAGTTTCAACTAACAAAGAGATAGCTAGCCTGCAGCACAAGGAAAGATAGACCATTACCAACCAAGGAAGCAATTATAATCAAATGAATTAACTTACGAGCTTCTTTTCCCAGTTATAAAATCTGTTAGGAAGTCTGTTTGAATGTTTTCTTGAATTCATTTTCATGTTCAGTAAACTTAATAAGCAATTTCTCGAATTAATCTTGTTTTCCAATTGTACTTCTTTCTTATTGTATGTCGATACGTTCCTTAGCAAAAGCAGTTTAAGGAGTACAATTTATACGTTGTCAATTCTAATATCTCCCACGCCAATATAACAGCTAACTCGATCATCATTGAAGATAACATAGTTTCTTTATTTGCGGGTAAAATTCCTCTTACGTACATGGATATAACTTAATTGATACATGCATATAAAATCTTATTTACTATTTGTATATGTCCCTTGTATCTCAGTAGTATATATGGACTATATGTAATTCTTAGATACTTAAATCCTCATAGAAATGCTTCTTGAAAGCATCCATATGAGCCACTTGAAGACATAACGCAACAACCACAGAACCATCTCCATCCGAACTTGGAAGAATCAATGAATCCCCATCAAAATCATGAGTTCCTGGACCCATATAAATCTCCTTCCCCCACCCAAAGTCCAGACCATATATCGGCAATGTTAACCAGCTCACCACCCCGAGATTAGGGTTTCCATAGAAAGGCCCTTCGTCACTTCCTAAAGCATGAAGGTCTTGAAACCGAGTCAGATCTGGTTGGTTCTTCATGTTTTCAATTGCAGACAACACGTAATCATTCGACACCTTCTCGATGGCCTCCCTTATTCTACTTGCAGCGTAACCTAATGGCTTTGAAACCAGCTCCCCCGAATGACTCGTAGCAATCACATCAAAGGTTGCATTTCCGAAGTAGCCCTGAGGCAATGGGGGTTGCATTCGACTGCGCGAGTCGACGCAAACCCCCAATGCCGTCGGCTGCTCGGCTTTGTGCTTCCTTGCCTTGCAAGCACATCTCCAGATATGCCCCGAAACTGTCTCGTAACGCGTATAACCACCACGTTTAGTAGTGCTGCCAGCAGAGGAGCTGTTGTTGTAAAGGTCGTAACTATCATTAGCTATGCACTTCAGTTTCTCGAGCTGATCTTTACGAAGTCTTAGCATAGAAACAATGGTTTTCTTCTTCCTTTCTTCTACGTTATCTGATTGCCCAAGTAAGAGTGGCGGCTGGTCGAACTCTGAGTGGTCGAGCGGTAGAGGTTTCGCTGCCGCCGGGGTGTTGTCATCTCTACCTTGCATGACTTTTCGATCCAGAAACGGCGTCACCTCCAACGGCTCACCCCTAGCAAGGCGTGCCCACTCAGAAATGAAATGTAGTGCACTTGGGCCGTCAACAACAGCATGTGAAATGGTGAGGCTAAGACTAACACCACCACATTTGAACCTAGTAAGTTGTACAAGCAACAAGGGAAGTTCATGAATGGGGAGGCTGTAGTCAACCGTGGGAACAAGATAGTTATACTCCGGCGACGGTGATAAGTCACCAAAGTCTTCGAGTTTGGAGTTGGACTCGGCTTCTACGAATTGGACTCCCATGGCATTGCAGTCGAGCTCGAGGCGGCCGCCACCAATCCAACGGAGGCGGCCTGCTAATGGATAGAAGGGAACCAATGCACGAGCTAACGAGTCCTTGAGTGAGTTGGGGATTGCGTCTTGTGGTGTGACCCAGTTAGGGTTTGATTTATAAAAGTATATAGTGGGACAATGAGTGATGGTTCCAACTTGGTCCCATTCTGATAGAGTTAGGGAACCTTTCCATGTGGTTTTAGAGGGTTTCACTACTTCGCAGTCTTTGAACTTCACCACCATTTTTGTATGAGGTTTTGGTATATCTATGCACGTAGAAGTTGAAGTTGATATGCGTACTCAGACGGCCGTGTATTGGTTTTTATAAGAGAGATGGATGCAAGAGTTGTGGTGTGTATCTGGGTTTGGTAGGTGCAGTGAATTAGTTGGTGATAAAAATCATCAATTTAACATGAGAATGGTAGTTTCCTCAAGAAAGTCTCAATTTCAGTGGTATTCATTTTTCATATGACCTACATATATGGAAGCAAGAATTGGATGAGGCATGCGCCAACTTTTGGTCATCTTCTTTATTCTGTATTCATCTGATGACGTGCATCATGAACATATTTACTGATATTATTAGCTCATTGAAGTAGTAGAAAATACAGTACGTATTACTAATTGAATCAACATTATTAAAGCCATATTATTTTTTTCTGGTTGATCTATCTTGTGTAAGGGATGCATATTAGTTTTGAAGTTCGACCCAGATAGGTTCATTATGAATATAAAGATTTTCTTTTGGCGTAAGGCTAGATAGATCAGGAGCAGCAGCTAGCTCCCTATCCTTTCAATATATAAAAAGAAGACAAAAAAAGAAAAAGAACTCAGGAGTGACCAAACCAAACCTCTCTACAAAGCCAATGAAAAAACAAGCCATATATCTGAACCCAAATTGAAGAAGACCCAATTGGCATGTTGGCATGGTCACTGTTACAATGCGATAAGATGAAAAGATAGAGGAGCATTCATGCCACTATACCTTATTTGAAAGAGTCGTGCCATATATCTTAATAATCGCATGCATGCAGCAAATGAATTTTAGCAATCGATCATCTATTTTTTAAGAATGACTAATAGTTTACATGCCTATTAAGATTGTATTATATGTGCTTAAACGCGAATGCGCGCGGTGGAGATGCTAGGCTTATGTCTATCATTTTATTTGCCAACAAAACTAAGATGGGTGCTTAATTCCATGTCCATTGCCTTTAATTTACAGTATTATTTAATCACATATTAATCGGTGATTTTAGTGAATTGAGAGTAATTTGTTGATACCATATACTTCTCACAAGGACTCGCTCAAATGCTATGGTTTGCTACCAAATACCACAAACCAACACTTCCACATCACCATCCCAAATTAGCCATCATTTTCTATACTCACAGAAACAGCTCATATGCATTGACATGCCTCCTTGTTTCTCTCTCCTTCTAATAGCAACAATCAAACGAAACAATTAATATTGCAAGAACGCAACACCAGCACCGACACCAAAAACATTGTATGTTGCGATCATTTCTCTGCCATCTTATGTACTAATTAGTTAATCGATTAGCCCGGCCGGAAGTGCAACTCCATCTCCGGCCACGTACTCCGACAATATTGCTTCCTAGTACGTTATGCAGGGAATGTCAGCTACGACGCATTCCAATAGTTACTCTCCACCGGAAGATATCAGTTCCTCTCCATCGATCACTGTCCTTTTGACCGTCCTTCTCCTCGTCTTCTTTTTTTTTGGCTTCTTTACTATTTACTTTTGCAAGTGTTTTATGGAAAATGTCCTCACCTCTCTTCAGCGCACCCCCTCCGGCCACCTTGTGGGTGTACCTGTTCCTCCCAAAGAAGGCCTCGACCACTCACTAATACAATCATTTCCGACCTTCATCTACGCAAGTGTAAAAGATTTTCGCATAGAGAAGTACGGTTTAGAATGCGCAATTTGCTTGGTGGAGTTTGAAGATGATAGCATGCTACGTCTTTTAACAGCTTGTTGCCATGTCTTCCACCAAGAATGCATCGACTTGTGGCTCGAGTCTCACAAAACATGTCCCTTTTGCCGCGGAAACCTTGAATTGTCCCAAAGTATAATGGACAAGTCTCCGGTGCTTGCTCATGAGAATGCCATCCACGAAATTAATGAAGGTCATGACTCCATATACGATCAAGATGAAATCCGAATTGACATTGAAGACAAAGAAGGCGAAGAAAGACAAGAAGAAAGTCATAATCATCATCAACAAAATTTGGCTGATAAAGCTATTTCGAATGTAAAAGCAGATCAACAAATTGATGGACAAAATGAAGAGAATGAAACGGAAAGATTTTCGAGGTCACACTCGACAGGACACTCTATAGTTAGGCCTAGACAAGAGGAGGATAGGTATACGCTCAGATTACCAGAGAATGTGAAGATAAGACTTCTTAGAGGGCACAATCCGACAGGAAGTTCTACTACATTTGGGGAGTTTTCAAGACAAAGAGGCAGTTCCAAAGGTGGCTTTGGAGAGGTCTCTGAGTCTAGCTCTAGAGCTGGTGGAGAGATCAGCAAACTGTAAATTTGTATCTTCATTGTTTTGATATGTTGTTAAGTTCTTTTGCCTTTTCTTTAATTTTTTTTTGTCAAAGCAAATCCAGAAATTTTGCATAGCTAGACATATATATAGCTATATCAACTTACTATTAGATGATATCATGCAATTTCGAAAGGATTAGGAATAGACCACATCGGCACATCATTCACATTCAACACAAAATATAAAGCTACTCCATAATTTAAAATTCATCAAAATAAAGTTCAAAATTTAAAGTTTAAAAAGAAAAAATTGAGAATAGAGAAGAGTCCATCATCTTAAGCTCGCAAGAATGAGTCTTCGATATTGGGGGTAACATACACTTTGCATACATGATGAGACCATGAACATTTCTACATATACATAAAAACAATATAAAGCAAAATATTTTTTTAAAAACATATAATGAGAACCACTAAGTTGAGGACTAATTGATGACTTCTTCGTTTCACCTTGTTCTCAATCACATATGTGAACCGTCTAGTTTGTAGATATATATGAGTAGATCATCTCTACAAATTTTCATCCAAATTGAAAATCGCTATGACATTCATATATGTGATTTATCGATTATAAACTTGAACAGTTCAACAGTTCATGTTTGACGGATTTGGATCATCCATTGATTTGATTTAGTTTGATTCCTTAACGATCATTAATTTGATTGAAAATTTGTTGAAGTGATCTTCTTATAGAGACCTAAAAAATAAACGGTTGAGATAGAAAAATGTGATTGAAATTAAAGTGGGTAATAAACCAATAAAAGGAAAAATCATCAACTAGTCCTCAACAAGATGGTCTTCATTAGACCCCCTCCCATCATATAAAACCTAAAACCTAAAAATCACATTAATCAAATCAAATATTCAAGACGTCATTTTAGGGTTTCGTTTCGGTTTTTCAAGGGTCAAAACCAAAAACCAAACCAATTCGGTTCGGTTTTGTTTTGGTTTGGTTTTTTCAGTTTCGGCTTTGTTTTGTTTTGTTTTGTTTTTTGAAAAATGCTATAGACCCCAAAATTTTATACAAAATTTAGATCCCAAATGATGTGGCATGCGCTATGTCATTGTTTTTGCTTACAATGAGATTGATGAGATGGAATTTCTTCATTTTTCCTTAAATTTAGTCTAATTTAAAATTTAGATCTAATTCCTTGTTTTTTTTCTTTAAAAATCCCATATATTTTCTGGAAATCGCCTCCACCCTGCCATACCAGTGTTCAAATCAACTCCAAACCTTATCCCTCTGCTATTTTTGTTCTAGATAGATATCTTGACTTGAAATCATTTGTTGCAAACCTTCTCTTTTTTCTTCCAAATTCAAACAATTATACCCTTCCTTGTATATGATATAGCTTAAATAGTAAAACTATTTGATAAATAAGATGGTACACAAGCTATGGAAGCTTTGTCAATCAACCCTCAATTGCATTCACATCATTATAATTCTGCATCAGATGTTGATTATGCAAAGACGCCTACGACACGGAGCGGCTTCATGCCTTCATGTTTGAGAGCCCCCTTAATTCCCCTCGTTCATGATACTAGAAATGCAATAAAAGCTTAGTCTAGTTAATTTATATCTCATAGTTTGCTATCGAAAGTTTTAGGCAATAGAGAATGATAGCAAACACTCTGAGTTTACGCTTTTAAGTTTGAGGGTTTTCTCTTCCTCTTTCTCATTCACAATCTCCTAATTTTACAGTCTTATCTTTTCTTTCATTTTCATTGCAGCATGATGTGCTCATATTATCTTATATTTCTAAGCCTCTTATGCTTGAGATTTGTGATTAGCTCTCTTCTTTATGACTTATTTACGTTAATTTAGTGTTTTTGTAGGTTTGTGACGTAGATAGAAGAAAAATGAGCTAAAATGCGCAAATAAGGGTTGGAAGACGACTGCAATCCCATGTGTCAGAATTTGCCTCCGTAGAACAGCCAATTTCGCTGAATTACTGGGAATTACTCGGATCGAATCAGACTATGAGACTTATATCATTGGAAAGCTACGGAAGTCTACTTTATGTAGGATTTTACAGATCTCGATTTCAATATACTTCTAGACCGAGTTATGATCGTTTGAGTGAAGATAGGTCATATATATCAGAAAATCTGCTCGGATTTACAAGCTTTTGTGGAGAACTCAAGTTCCGTGTCACAAGACCGTCAACCCTAAAGCTTCAAGGACAATAATGCAGATGAGGATTCAAGAAGTACATGTATTCATAGTTCTACAAGAAATATCTCAAGGTTTTCCCATTCTATATCAAGAAAGGAGTTTGAATCTAAGTCTTACAAGGAAAAATTTGAAGCCAAAGATGAGCAGGAAATTTCTCTATTTAAAGGAGCATGAATTTCACTCGAAAAGGAGGTCTCGAGAGCACGTTGTAGACGCTTAAAGGAGCAGAGATCCATCCACCTTTCACCTTTCCATTATTTTTATGTTTTCGTTATATTTTCCTTAGTTATATTTTGTTAAACCTTTTTTAGGGTTAGGATGATGTCTTAGCATGATTGTTTATGTTTTTAATGTTTGATTAATAGATTTATAGTTTCTTTGTGATGAATTCTTAGTCACTATTTTAATTGATGCTATATGTTTGAGTTCTTTGATTGATCACCTTAGGGCTTTGTATCTAGTAAATTAGCAGATGAATTTGAGGCGTACCTGCAATATAATTCATATTAGCTTATTGTGGTTAAGAGTTGTGAATTACATTATTGTCGTAACTGAAGTAATGGTTTGCATGATTCTTTTGTTTTCTAGAACGTAATGAGTCTTACATGTTAAATTTAAGCCGTAACTGGATAGACTGCATGCTAGGATATACGACCTCTACCGTACCTGGAGAGAATCATACACTTAAGGAAAACTATGGTCTAAGTGTCGTACCTGGACTTAGATACGGGAATTGTCATCTAGAGAAATGAAAGAATCTGTTAGTTGCATCAAAGCATAAATATGATTGTTAGTGGTTGATTCTGACATCCTAGATTCATTCATAATTGTTTGTTTACTTATTTTCTTGTTTCTTTGTTTCTTTAAATTGTTATCGTGATTTTGTGTTTCAGTGTAGTTAGTTTAGGTATTTTATAATTTAAATTGAACTAATATCCTCGTGGGGACGACAACCCTTTTTCTTCCATTCACTATACTACTTCCACCCTGTATACTTGCAGGAATCCCACCACAGCACTAGGTGCACTCTAATTAGATTCATTGTAACTATATATTTTCCAGTGAATGATATGTGATATGAATCTTAATATATTTGTTTTTTTTTTCTGATGGTGTTCATATATTCTATTTGATAAAGGGGGGAAAGTTTGGTTATCTAAACAATTTAATTAATAAATTAAATTAAATTCCACATCACTTATTTTCTAAACAAAAACCAATGAGATGGCATATGGCACGTCATTTAGTATTAAATTTTTGTAATATTTTTTGGGTCTCTAGCACCACTTTTTTTTTTTTTGTTTTTGTTTTTGTTTTGTTTTGTTTACAGTTTCGTATTTACACGCCTAATTGCCACCCTACTAACTACTTTCTTACACCTACAGGTTTCCTATTTATTGAAAAACTGAAATATCTTGATAACAAAGAACAATACCTTATTTAAAATTACAATTTATTTTTCTTACTACACCCTATAAACACATACTAATTAAACATTGAATTAATCTCTTCATTCATCATTAAACTTTAGCACTCTTTTGTTTATATAATTATTCATTATTTTCAATCGTTGTCATGTTATCTTAACAATTATTATGACTCAAAATATATCATTTAACGTCGACTGAATCTAGAGACATACTCGAAGTCTTCAAAGTAGATAATCTCATTTTTGATTTCATGTTTTTCATTTGTGAGACTAATCGATCGAGAGAGACGAAGAGAAATCTAAAAATAATTGAGAGAGATGTAGAGGAAAATAAATAGAAAAAAAAATAGAATTTTCGGTATTGATTTGGGTGAACTAAGTAAACTTCAAATTAAAAAAATTATATGTAGGGTGAGAAGAGAAAGTTGGGTGAACAAAGTGGTTAATTAGCAAAATATAATAGCCGCACCCAAAATATAAGAGATGTGTGTTAAGTATATAAGAAGTGTAAAATATTGTATAGTCCTTCTGGTTTGAAGTCGATATCTGTTTAGTTCTTATTGTTTTATTTTAATCTGAATAGTCCTTAAAATCACAATTTTTCATCCAAATAGTTCTTGTGGTTTTATTTTAATTTGAATAGTCTTTAAAATCATGATTTTTCATCCAAATAGTCCTTATGGCCTTTAACTGAGAAAATTGTCTGAAGGACTGTTTGGATGAAAATCATAACTTTAAGGATTATTCAGATTAAAATAAAACCATAAGGACTATTTGGATAAAAAATTATGACTTTAAGGACTATTTAGATTAAAATAAAATCACAAGGATTAAACATATGTCGATTTCAAACCACAAGGACTAAACAAATTTCAATTCATATAAGAATGTGTTAAGGACTATTCAGATTAAAATAAAACCATAAGGACTATTTGGATAAAAAATTATGACTTTAAAGACTATTTAGATTAAAATAAAATCACAAGGATTAAACATATGTCGATTTCAAACCATAAGGACTAAACAAATTTCAATTCATATAAGAATGTGTGAATAAAATTTTTCTAATAATTCAGCTAACTTGATAAAAAACGCGTGTTTTTCTAAATCTCTTAAACAATTCAGAAAACAAGCGTTTAATTCGATAATAATACATACGAGATAATTCACCTTTTTTTTTCTTCCAAGGGCACCACTTGTAGGAAATACCCAACGACTCCTAGGGTTTCAAAAATTTGATTATCTCCTCTGTCAGACAGCGCATCCGATGTAGCTAGGTGTCATCAAACGAGAGTTAAGGGTGACCAGATGGTGGTCATATCCTATATGCTGGTATAAGTGGTCTGAGAGGTGGGGGTTATTCAAGGGACTGGTGGTCATGAGGACATCTAGTGCCTTTTTGGTTTGTTGTTTGTTTTGCTTCAGCGGTGATGGATAGTCATTGGTCAAGTGAGGCAGATCGTTGTGGCAGTGAGGTGGACTGGAGAGACGGTGCAGCGTGAAGGGGAGAAGGCGGCGGCGCTGACCTAATCAGATTTGCCTCTTGATTTCGGTTAGATCGCTACGCCAACTTCTGATGCAGATTCTGGAAGGTGGTGGCGTGAGTGGCGGTCGGTGATGCCTTGCGGGTGCATGACGACTGTTTGCTGGCGATGGGGCAATGGGATGGCACAGGGGGACCGCTGGATTCTCTTTGGGTCGTGTTCATTGGTGGCCTGCCTATTGAGGGCCTTGGGTTCAGGTGGGTCTGGGTCCACTTTGGGCCTAGGTGTGGTTTATTTTGGTTATTTAATTAGTTTGATGTTAGGAAGTTTTTGTGTTGTTCTTTCTCTTTGAGCTAGGGGTTTAGAGGTTTTGGTATAGGTTTGGTGTCGTTGGTTGTGTTGCGGGGTGTGCCATGGTTATGTTGTCGTTTCCAAGGACGATTGACGGTTATTTTTTGTTTGTCAATGTAATAGGAGGTTACATGTGCATATATGTTGACAATTTTGATATATAATGTTTGAAATGGTTGTTTTTTCTTGAGGTTGATTGTAAAGATGTGTTGAGGCTTCTGGAATAGGTTTAGATTACAGTTGAACCCGTATCGGCTCTTGTCTACTGTTATGGTATTCTTGGATTTTAATATAATTCTTGATAGTTTTCCTAAAACAAAAAATGATAAGATAAGTCGCCAATTCACTAACTAGCATATATAGAGGCCTGCTCACCTACTGGAAAACAATTACCGCACGTTTGTTACTCGGGATTACGTGAGGCAGGACATGATTAAGTCTTACACAAGAACAAGTCCGGTGTTTGGCAACAGTAAGGACTACATTAAATGAGACTATGCAGTCCCCAAATTACAGTCAACACCTTCTTACGGAGAGAGGCAAAAAAACCATGGGACTATGCAAGACCTAATTCTTGCTGGCTCTTCGCGTCAACATCACAATTCTCTCTCCCCTTGCCATTTCTTTGATTCATCCTCCAAAAACTCTTCTTCAATCCCAACATCATCTTTCTTCACTCTCCCCTTTAACCCCTATACTTTTTTCTTTCCATGTCCACAATAATTTGATTATTACAGAAGATCTGTTTATGGATTGTCATTAATTATTTTACAGATTTCTGGTCTGGGTAGTTTGATTTGCTGACCAATTTGGTTCTTGGGTAGCAATTTTCACGGCTGTTGTTTGGGTTTAGAATTCTAGGTGGAAGAATAGCTTTTTCTCGAAGAGTGGTTTTAAGAAAGAGTTTAAGATTTTGGGTTCGACGTTCTATTTTCTGTTGGCATTCGTTGAATGAAAGCAAATAATTATTAGTTGATTTTCATATAATTGTGGTTCATAGAAACCACATTTATATGAGAATCAAACAAACCCTATCTTTTGCATAAAAACCCCAGATTTCAGTCATCTATTCCTCAATAAAGTTCCCATTTTTTTTTATGATGGGTTAGAGCAAGTTCACCCGTTGGGTTAGGTTGAACACAGTGACTTGTATCATTCTGGGTCACTGTGACTGGACAACAGTTTCTACCTGTTAGAAATATGACTTCAGCTGACACGTGGCAATGACTGTTTATTGAATTTTAATAAAACATTTTTATGTGTGAATAATGATTTTTTTTGTAAATAAATAGTAATTAAATAAACACTATGACTTAATGAAATTAATTATAGTAATATAAACTTATGGAATAAAATTCATTCAAATAAAAAGAACACAAAACATAAACTTAGAGAAATTTGTAAGAAAATAAAAGAATATATTATAGAAGAGAATAATATAAAACAAAAAAATTATTTAATATAAAGACAAAAAAACAAACATCAATAAGAGAACTTAAAAAAAATCATAATTTTTCATAATGTGTAAAATAGGTGTTACATCCCATCATTTTTTTTTCGTTTTCCTCTACCGTTATACCAAAAATAATGGTGATTAATTATAAACCATGAGATTTAACTTTTGATTGAATCCAACGGTCAAGATTAGTGGGCCTTTGGCTTTGAATTGTTGAATGGGAGAAGGAGACGACGACATGTGGTACAAACTCCGGCCATCTTTGACATGTCATGACAAAAGGAGTGAAGTTTTGTCCAACGTCAGGTTGATGTCACCTATGTGGGTGGGCTCAACTAATGTGGCTTGAAGTAACCTGGGCTAAATTTCTCCTCCAACCTGGGTCACTTTTCTCCCCAACAATCCAACCTGAGTTGGAAAATGAGATAGCCCATTTTATGGGTGGAAAGGTGGGTTTTTTTTTTCATTTGGGTGAGATTCTTATGTGGCGCATTCAACCTGGGTTGAATTTTTCTCTATAGGTGGACATGCTCTTATAGAAACTTTGATATGTTCATCTGGATTTTGTCAATATTGAGTTTAAGTAACTTCTGTCTTCTGTAGTGGGTTTACTTCTTTAATTTGGACTGATTTTTTTGCTGCTTTGCAGACCTGAATCGTTTGATTCGAAGGCATGTGCAGATATAAACATGAAATCCCAACTACTATAAGAAGGGGAGGCTAGTTTACCATAAGCAGACTACTATAAGAAGAGGAGGCTACTTTTGTGAGTTTGTCTCTATCCTCCAATTAACTTCTCTCCAATTCTGTTTTTCTTCTTCTTCAATTTGAGTTGAGTAGCAACGACCAAGCCTCAGACCCAGAGACCCAAATCACCTCCGTCGGGGCGCAAGAAGATTGGGTAATGGGTCTTTATTAATCGGGTTACTTCTGGTTTCTATATTTGTTGGATTTAGTTTACATGTTGCTTAGATTAGTTCTATGGAAGGATAATAGTGAGATGAGGAAAAGTAGATGAACAGAGTTAGAATATTAACTAGCTGCGAAGATCTCTCTCTGGGTTGCAAAGTTTGCTGAGATCGATGAACAGAGTTTGAATATAGTTTTGTTTCCATTAGAACCGTAACATTTACTCATTTAGCATCCAACGGCTGCGATTGAATCGTCCCTTAAAATGTATCCCGCAGGTGATCAGCCCTGGAGTTGATGGAACCTCAACTAACGAAAGACAGTTAGACAGAGATACGCAGTCCTTTCCCAACAGAACATCACCAACCTCTTCAGATTGGCTCACTTCTACATTCGACCACCATGGATTCGTTTCCCAAGTCTCTCAATCCAAACAAACGACTCAAAGAAGAGTTACTGCTCTGTCTCTTAATCCATCTTCTTCTTCTTCTTCCCCAGATTTTGTTGATCTTTTTCATCATTTGTTATTGACCGCAATTTCTATTTTTCCAGATTCGTCAGCAATCTGACTGGAACTTCCATGCTCGAAATCGCCGCCATCACCACAATAATCCCTGTAAATTTCCCTCTTATTTTGTATACAAAAAGGTGTTATCTTTAAGTTTCATGTGTATGTATATATCTGATGCTATCTTTACTTGTGATGCTTTCAGCTTCTGTTCCTGGTGCGGCGATCATTGGGTTTCATGCATCCTTCTGATGGTAAACTACAAAAACTCTGTTTTACAATCAATTTCTCCTTTTCTTTTTCTTTGTTTATCTCTTCTTCGAAATGTTTGAGATTGTTGACTTGCCTATTTTATGAACAATTTGTAATTGCTGCCACATTGCTGTTGTTTTCAGTTATGTCACTGTGAACTTGATCATTGTGTCCTTTTTGGGTAAATTAACAGAATGTGGCTGTGTGCTAGAAATACATTTAGGCTGTTTAGGCTGACTGCAATTTTGTTGATTTAGCCCCTTGGAACTTTCCTAAATAGTATGAAAAAATCTTAACATCACTGTAACTCAACTTTAGCTATGTCAAATGCACTACCACTATATTATTTTATTTCATATTGTTTAACATTGGCTTGGTACGTGCTTGGCAATGTCACACAATTCGTATGTTGTTATTTTACATTAGCATAAGCTTCTCCCTGCCACGCTTGTATGTTCTAAATGCAGCTAATATGTATAATTTTTGTAAATTAATTGGTGTATGATTCGTTTACCATAGTTGTTACATTGAAGAAGGATGATGATGCAAAAGTTGGTGCTAAGAGTTGGCAGGCTTACATGGCTGCACTGTCTGTGGATTTTCTATTCATAATGGTTCCCTTCGTCTTATTTTTGACTGTAAGTGTTCTTTTACTCTGAGTAATTACGAAAGTTTATGTACGTCCTAAGCATATTTTGTTAGAGTAATTTATGTTTCTGTTTCTCCAACATTGGTTGGATTCGGATTTTATATCTTTTCGCCCTTCATCTTCAAGCTTCTTGCCTTCGCTCATGTTCTTGGTGTCTAATTGTATGTTTTTTGGCTTATTTGGATCTCCTTTATTGAACATAATTTCTTCTGTATAAATGTACCGATTTTATCCAATTTGATTATAACTCATTACAGGTTCTAGCAGATTGGATGTATATCTGGACAACTTTGCTAACATTGTTAGTTGTTTTCAGCTTTGCAGCCAAAAGGTAAAGTATTCTAGATCACACTTCTGTAGGGAAACATATCATCTGATCTTTGATGGTGTACCTTTTCATGGGGGGAGGTCATTCATGTGGCAGATTCTCAATATAATATATTTTCATGATTGACAGAATATACTTATTGCTTTCCCTATAGTATACTGACGCTCATCTGCTTGCACTTGATTACAGATTTGGTTTTGGTTCTACTTTGAAAGAAGAACCCGATTCTGTTAGGAAAACTATTACATCACATAGGGTTGTAATGGTATGCAGTCTCACTTTCGTCTGCATAGTTTATATCAGGTCGATTAGATTTTACTGCATTTTTTTCAGGTTTCATTTGTGAACAAAACTAATTGCTGCAGATGATCCTAACATGCTTATGCATCTTGGCTGTTGACTTCAAGATTTTTCCTAGAAGATATGCTAAGACTGAAACTTATGGTACTGGCTTGGTAAGAATCTGCAAGTGATATTATTATATTTTAGTTTTTATTCGTTTTTTTTTTGTCCTTTAGCTTGTTGAACTATGTTCTATGTAACTTCTTGTGTCTTGGATTTGGCTAGAATTTGTTTAGTTTCATCTAGATGTCAAGTAAACCATATGTTTAGTTCCCATTGCAGTACCATAATTTCCCCCCAGATTGTCATCAATTGCTGATCAGTGATTTTCTCTAAATATTCGTGCAACATTTCTGTCTGATTTATTGATAACATTCCCTTGTCAGAAACAGTTTTCTCATTAGCTGTTATCACCAAGATTTAATAGCAGAAGACTTAGGAACAATCATTAGTTATTGGTGCTCCATAACCGTCCCACCTTGATTTAATGAGAAACTTTTTTGTTGATTAAACCATATCTATACTTTATTTAAGAGAAGAGGCTTTGTTAGCCAAAAGTGGCGTGAAAAGACGACCGAATCCATAGACCATATATTATTTCAAGATATCTTTTGATTTTATCGGTAAGCCGTGGCTTGGTTGGTTAAGGTGTTTAACCGACAACTTTGAGGTCATGGGTTCAAACCTCACTGACATATGTAGGGTGTGTGAGTTATTAATAAAACGTTTTTTTTAAAAAAAAAAAAAAGAATATCTTTTGATGAATAAAGGGTTTAACTATAATACACAAATTAAATTCAAAAACTCCTATTTATTTACTACTATAATACACAACTTCCCATGAGGGAAACAAAAAAGCAAAATTTTCAACTCCCAATATTTTCTCCAGTGATTATTTTAGCTTATTATTTTGAAAGTTAAACGCGCACAGAATTTGTATTGTGGTTTTTGTGTCTAGTATTATATGTATCTTCCTTTCAGTGACTTTATATTTCCTTGTTTTATTTTTGTATTCTTGTGGTGTTCTGTTTTCTTCGAGGCGCAGCTGTTGTTTTAAACGTAAATATCTTGTGCATGAGTATTCATTGACAAAAAGAGATTAAGAGAGGAGAATAGACTTCTAATCTAAAAGTTTTGAATGTTGGATCTGTCAGATGGATTTCGGAGTTGGCTCATTTGTTGTAATAAACTCATTTGTGTCTCGGCAAGCACGAAATCTGTCGTGGGAGTGAGTTATTTATGATTTCTCTCTCTCTCTCTCTCTCTCTCTCTCTCTCTCCAGTATGTATTGGATTCTATCAACATTGTGCAGCAGTTCTTCCTGTGGTAGCGATTATATAGCATGTAGGTGCTTATTGGTGTTTGTTGTGCACTTGCAGGAAATGGAAGACTGCTATAAAATCTACTACTCCGCTAATCATCCTTGGGTTAGCTCGCATTCTCTCTACTGCAGGTGTAGACTATCAGGTAGGTTCTATAATGTCTGTTTAAGATTAGAATAACAGATATATGTTGAATAATTAAGTAGCAATCCATATGTTCTGAACATGTAACTGTAGTTTTCTGAGTTGTGTCATGCCTGTTGGAACTAGAATTTGTTGCTTCAAATCCTAATTGCATAAACTAAAGTCTTTAAACATTATGTAAATGGAAGGCCAAACCATCCGCTTTGTCCTTATCATCGTAATAAGGTAAAGTATCAACGAGTAACTGAGTTGGATGCTGTTCAATCCTACTATGAGGATCATTTGTCCAGCAACGGGACCGAAAAATAGGCAAAAGCCAGGCTTGAGCTTGAGGTCAGGCTTTTGAAGCATATTAGCTCTAGGAGGAAAGCAGCTTGAGTTAGTAATTGCATTGTGGCCATGTCCAATTTTCAACCAAAGCCAATTTGGAATCAGATGCTCATCACTATGAGCTTCTGTTACGATACATTCTATTGTAGACACTGATGACACGTAAAATGTACTTTAATTTATGTGTTTGGTTCCGGTCAACTAGTATTTTGTTCTGTTTAATAAGACGTCATACAAATTTTTAATTTCTTCATGATGCTTTCCTATTCTTTGCAAGCTTGTTATGTGTCTGTTTTCTTAAACTGTTTCATTCATATGTCATAGGTTCATGCAGCTGAATATGGAGTACACTGGAATTTCTTTTTCACAATGGCTGCCATTTCATTTCTTACATCCATAATCAATATGCCCGCACAATATTCTGGAATTCTCGGTGCACTAATTCTAGTAGGTATACTTTTGGTAACATTTGTTTTGCAATGCCTTTGGAGTACCTTCTTATAAGCCTTCGTGGGTTTTTCTCCTTCAGGTTACGAGGGTTGGTTGGTGCAGGGGTTGAACATGTATCTGCTGTCTAATGACAGGGGAAGCGACATAATTAGCCAAAATAAGGAGGGATTGTTTAGCATATTTGGTAAGAGTTCTTAAAGTTTAACATGTACTATTGAAATTTACTTTTTTTAATTTTGACTTTCCAGTCAAGGATATGGACAGATATTTTAGAGCCTCAGTACTAAACCAAAAAGATGAGAGTCATTTCTTAAGTACTCGTAAATCTCTTAATTTCGGTGACTAATATATAGTGGTGAAATGTATCAACTTTACATAAAGCAGCATAAGTTGGATGCTGGTGAATATTGTAGTGTATCAAGTCATTGCCAAAAATTAACATTGTAATACATTCCATTTGTATAGCAATTTCATTAGGAGTAAACAGCTCAATGGTTGATATGTTTTGGTCATTAACATAGCATTGATGGTATTACGATGACCAGACCAGATACTTTCTAGGATGAGAAATCTCTACCATTTTCTTAATCTCTGTGGGATAACAAACTCGTAATGATGTGTGCCCTTTTTTTTGGGGGCAGGGGGAGGGGAGTAAGATAGTAATTGAATATTCCTTATTTTTGGAGTGCCTTTTGGTTCTGTTGTCCGGCAACACCATGGTTTATATTAATGCTTTAATACTCATAGACCTGAGTGCAAATTTAGGAAACTGTAGTGTCAAACACCGTTTACACCACCCCCTTTTCTATTTATTGCTATTAAATCCTTCTATAAAGTTGTTTATCTGTTTCATTCCAGGTTATTGGAGCATGTACCTCATTGGCGTCCAGGTGGGGAATTTTCTGTTTTTCAGTAACCGTTCTTCTGCTACAACAAGTAGAAAGAAATCGACAAGGAATAGAGCCGCAATACTTTCACTTCTGTTTTGGTATTCTCCACTCCAAGACATGTTGTCAAACTCTTGTTGGTAACTGATTCTTTCTGTGTCTCTGGTGATTGATTCTCTTTTCCATTTCAGGCTAGTAACTCTGGTTGTAGATAGCCATGTCGAGAGAGTTTCTCGTAGATCGGTACTTATACTCTGTTTTTACTTCCAAGTGTTTGAATACTAATTTTGAAGAAGTAATACTAAATTAACTATTAATGCAGTGCAATCTTCCTTATGTTACACTGGTATTGGCAACAAATCTACAGGTTATTCTTATCTCCTCCTTTGATTTAGATGGAGCAGTTTTAATGGCATGTCGACTTTTGGAAATATGAATTTTGTATTATTTGTTCATCATATTACAAATGTTGTTGTCCTGGTGTTATGGAGTAGTTGGACTGGTTGATTGATATTTATAATTGTGCTAGAGTTATTTGAGGAAGTAGATACATCTATCTATGTTCTCCTTGTATCTGAAAATTGCCGAAGTGGTCTGGGAAACTGAGGGTCGAGTTGTTGCAAAGTATATTGCCAAACATGGTATAAAACAAAAGGAGGGTCATTTTTGTGAAATTTGAAGTTCCTGTACATGTTAATAATTGACTATGCCTTTCTCTTCTGCAGCTGCATACTGGTATTTTTGGTTCTATTTGTGTGGTCTTATCTGTTACATATTTTAATCTTTTCTGTATATATTCAGAATGCTGAAGTTATCGATAGTGTCTCTTTCATTAAATATCATAAATTTCATGCTTTGAGAACACACTTGAGAATCATACTTATCCTATTAATAAATTGCCATCCATTTTCCAGGGTCTGGCAATAGTTTTGGTCTCTGATTCTCTCCCTGGAACCAAAACATCAACAATTGAAGAAGCATATAACCGCAATTTGCTAGCAATATTTCTTCTGGTAAACAAAAATCCATTTACTGTATTAACTTATGCTAGCTATACCTCTCTTGCTTATCAAAAACAAAAAAAGCTTTACCTCTCTTGCTCAGAATATAATCATGCTTTCTTCACCTCTCTTGCTCAGAATATAATCATGCTTTCTTCTACTTCGTTCAGGCAAATTTGCTTACAGGTCTGATAAATTTTTTGGTGGATACCCTGTTTGCATCAACAGTCAAAGCTCTTTCTGTGATGATTGCCTATGCATTCATGTTAACTTTCATTCCTGGATTGCTTGACTTTTGTGGCATCCGAGTTAAATTTTGGTAGGGCAGCTTGTAAGTTCACATTATAATTTTGCCAAGGACATACCGACACACACTACGAAATCATAAAGAATTTAAATTCACTTCTGTGAGCATTGTGTACCTATTTCCTGATCCCCCTAATCTAGGCTCAAGATTACGCAATGATTTTCAGATCATTTGCCTCCTCTCCCTCTTCAGCCAAGATTGGAGAAGAAAAGCAACTATTTGGGGTATTAGATGAATTTACAGTAATGTCGATTGTATAATGTGTTCTTATAATTTTTCTAGCTAATAAGAGGGTATCCTTCGGATATGTACATCACCAGAGAAAATGGTCCTTCATTCTCCAGATCATGGCTGGCCGAAAATTAGGCGCAAGGTGCAATCATACCAAAAATGCACGGTATGTTGCCTGAAGCCATATGCCATTGATCGTCCAATTCTGGCTGGGGGCTCGATCCATACAATGACAAGTCATGCACTGATTTGTGCATTCAAAATTCCACTTGTACAAATAACCAACACTAGCTGGAGAAGAGAAAGAAGCTTTGACACGTTAGCCAAAATAAACAAGTCCTCGGGTCAAATTGAACTGGTAAGATGTGTACTTGTTCAAGAGAGAAGAGAACTGATCTGATCACGGTCACATGGATTAAGTTGCAGAAAGGTCTGACAGAGTTTTGGACCATGGTCAGAGGGCGACCATCCTCCTTTCCATATGTCCTAGTCACTTAGAAAAAGATGAGGCTACGAGTTCCAAAATCCAGACGGCTAGATCTTGCAAATTGTAGTCTCGTTTTCCCTCTAGCTGCCATGCAAAGCTCCTTATTGGATTATAGAATAGAGATGAAAGTTTTAGAGAAATGTACCTAAACTGAAAACGATTCTGCAATGGTGTTTTTGTTTTTTGGGCGAGCTGTAATCTTCGATGTCTTGGCCTCTTGGGTTTATATGTTGGTGGTATACACATTTCGGTTAAGCTAATGCACGTTGTGTGTGGTGAACTATTCTCCATTTCCATTTCATGATGTCACCCTAGCGAGTAATAAAAGAGATAAACACGTAGTTGTACACGAATAATAGGTAATAAGTATGCAAGTTTTCTTTTTCCGATTACAGCAAGTATGCAGGTAATGGGGGATTTTTTCGTTACCTAAAACGATGCAGTTTCTTTTGCTTCCTCAACTCGCTTTTTGTATGAGTCGACGAAGGTGGTTTGTTCATATCAATCATTTGTTAAGATTAGGGTTTAATATTGTTCCATTTAAAGGGGGGTGAGGATTCTAAATTCTGAAATAAGCTAGTCTTTACCGTCTTATATCATTGTTTTCATTGCTGGATTTGGATCAATAATTTAACCATAGAACTTAAGAAGGATGTGTTGTTTGAGACTTTGAGTGATGTGAATTTGTAGAAGAAGGAACAAAACTCCTCTTTCTATCTATAATTCAACATCCGAATCTGGTGGTTTTTGTTTGAAGAATAGATTCTCTCCCTTTTCATATAAGTTGCTCACAATCTAAACGTTTCTAACTTGCGAATAATGAACTCTCATAGATAGATAGATACAACCAAATACTCTAGTCTTCTAGGCCATATTATTAACCCTCGGAACCAAGTATAGTAGCGGTCAATCGTCATAATCTGGTTAATTTTAGGGTTAATCTTTAATGATGATTATGTTGGTCTCTCTTTATATAATTCTCAGTGGTGGTCGATTCCAGGAACAGTCTTTGACAATGGACTTTGCAATGACCTCCTGAATGAGGTTGCTGCTGGTCTTGGCGTTAGCCTTCTCAGACTGCGCGCTAGCTTGAACATTATTATCATCTACCGTACGATCCGTGATGAACGGTCCCAGAAAGTTTTACTGGGTTGATCGAGATGGCTGGTGTGCATACGAAGATGCATAAGGTAGGATGGGTTGTCAAGCACATGGTATAGTTTGCATCTGTGATCGATGATAATGGTAGATTATAAGAGAGTAGTTTGTGAGAATCTAGGGTACGTGAGTGTGGCAGTCATATATTTCCTCTGGCATGGAGAGCCAACACAGATTTGAATGTGAGGAGTAGCTTTTGCACAGCTTCTTGTGTTGTTTGTATGCGTATTTCTATATAGATTTGGGTCCCCTACACACACCATTCTCAGTTCTCTCTCTATTTCAGAAAACTACTGGGGTCTCTGTGAGTTTTGGCATCTATGAAGTTGGGAAGGAGAACCAAACTAGGACGCGACAGAGAGCCTCATCTGTAACTCGTTCCTTTCAGTAGTATTCTAAGCTGAAAAGCACTTCACATTTTGTGCTCTCTCTCACGTGCATCATATCCCCTCTCTCCTCAACCTTTTACCCTTGCAGCATTTTAAACCCTAGCTCTTTACTCTTTAAGGGAAACAAGAAGAAAAACAATTCTCATTAATTATCTTTGTTTTTCAGTTATATATGTTTTACTCCTGTGTTTTAGTGTTGTAAAGTTGTAGCAATCTTCTACATTAGTCCTTTTCTTTGGACTCCAATAGTTATCGAAACCAAAATCATCGAGCTTGTACCAGTTGAGGAGGGCAATTAGCTATGTAACTATGTTGAAAAGTAGTTTCGTTATTTCTTGATCTTCTTGTCCGAACATTATCAATTATGTTTACCAAAAAGAAGAACATCATCAATTATTGTTACGAACTTTGAAATGATTTGTCACAAACACAAGAAAATTATAAGATAGTCCTTGCATGGCAATAATAGAAACATAAATGGCAAAGTGTAAGTTTTTTACAGCATTATTTTGTCACTCACACTACAGCCACGTACACACAAAGCGCTAACTTCAAGAAAGAAGGGTTTTTGCTATAAAATGGACCAAATGATTGAGGTCTTGCAATGGCAAGAAACTGGCTAGCTCTACTTATAAAACAGTGTTAATTAGTCTCTCATCCAAGTGTTCCACCTCTATCAATCACAGATCATCGAGAGAAATTGACAATGGCTCTAGAAGCCATAGCTTCCAGTGAGCCCTTCAACTTCATCATCTATGACACCATCTCCGCAACCCCCTACAGCTGCCAAGACTCTCCGGCTCTGGCCGAGACCAGCTTCATAGTGGAGAACTGTGCGGCTACTACTACTCCTACCATGAAAGCTGCCGGAGCTCAAGATCAAAATCAAAGTGGTATTGTAGCTCTGGAGAGTTGTTCCACACTGGGAACTCGAAGCCGGGGCCTGACGTCTGTGACACAACAGCAAGGGAGGAAGAAGAGGAAGCGAAAGCCGAGGGTTTGCAAGAACAAGGAAGAAGCCGAAACGCAAAGAATGACTCACATTGCTGTTGAGAGAAACCGCAGAAAGCAAATGAATGAGCACCTCGCCATTTTGCGCTCTCTCATGCCTGAGTCTTATGCACAAAGGGTACTGCCTTGTTTAATTTCATTATCTTCCATTAAAATGGTCAATCTTTTTATGGATATTTCTAGGAATTAATCACCAAAATCATGCATGTAGTTCTTCAGTTGCACAACTATGGCAGCTTCATTTTTATGAATCTGTTTTCTGCTAAAATAAAAGAATCTGTTTTCTGGAAAATGAAAATCAGCATAAATTTAATTGGGTAGTGAAGTAATGCAGATCGAGATATTCAGCAAAACCAGTAAGATTGATTAAAATGAATCTTGGAAATCGGCATTATTTTTGTTCAGTTTTTCTTCGATTTTGTTCCTCTCTTTGTTTTTCTGTCACGTGAAAAAGCAAGCATCTCTAGTGACCGCAAATTATTATTTTTGGTACAATTCCATAGCAGAGATTATTAGATTAAAGTAAGTGTACTAATAATTCTTTTCTATTCTTCGGCATAAATCATGTACGATGATCAATTATGAAAATCCATCTCTCTTTTTGTGTCCCTTTCATGGACATCCGATAAAATCCGATCTATATCTTTTTGTAATCATATGATGATCATATTGCAGACTACATGAGTTTACTACTTAATAATTGGAAATCAAATAATGATTTAGGACATTTTTATTAGCACTGTTCAACAAACTCTGTTAATTTGGAGTACGTAAAACAAAACAACAATATCATGTCAGTACCAGCCTTTTGTATTCTTTTCTTCTAATTAATTTTTCTTTTTTCTGTGTAGGGTGACCAAGCCTCTATAGTGGGTGGTGCCATAGAATTTGTGAAGGAGCTTGAGCACCTTCTGCAGTCCCTTGAAGCTCAGAAGCTTCAACTTCTACCAAGTAATGTTGTTAATGAAGATAGCAGTACTACTGCAAACTCCAAAGTTGTGCAGCCGATAGTAACCCCATTGTTACAATTTTTGGAGTGTGATATTT
Source organism: Fragaria vesca subsp. vesca (assembly GCF_000184155.1). Classification (NCBI taxonomy): domain Eukaryota; kingdom Viridiplantae; phylum Streptophyta; class Magnoliopsida; order Rosales; family Rosaceae; genus Fragaria; species Fragaria vesca. Next base: position 24,315,972 of record NC_020495.1, on the reverse strand, counting down.
CCCAAGGTCATCAGTCCTCTTGGTCTCAGCAGCAGACCCCTAGTAAGTTTACATCAAAAACCAAAGCAGACATAGCTGATATTGAGGTCACTTTGATTGAGACCCACGCAAATCTTCGAATTGTGACGCAAAGAATTAGCCCAAGACAGCTTTCGAAGTTGGTTGCTGGAGTTCAAACGCTTCAACTTACCATCCTTCATCTCACTGTTAACACCATCTACCCTTTTGTTCTATACTCCATTAGTGTTAAGGTATGTAAATATTTCAGCAAATTAAGTTTTGCACATTATGTTTTGCGCATGTATTCATATTTCTGAAAATCCAGAAAAGAAAAAAGTACCCAAAAAGGGATTACATATGTGCATATTATAGGGATCATCATCAATTGTTGTCTTACATTTGGGTAGATGCATGAGTCTCGATCTGATGTACTTCTTCTGTATTTGCCAAATTTTATTTGTTTGCTCATTAATTTGGAATTACTCTTTGAAATCCTATGAAGGGTTGTGGCTAACTTGGACATTGTATGTGCAGATTGAAGAAGGGTGCTTGCTCACTTCCGTAGATGATATAGCAGCAGCATTTTACCACATGCTTAGAGTAATTGAAGAAGCAGCTGCCTTGTGTTAATATAAGTTTTTGACTTTTATCTGACTCAATGCGTATAAGTTTTTGACTTTTATCTGACTCAATGCTCTAATTAGGCTTAGCTAGCTAGGAGTGCCACCACTTTTTTTTATTATTTTTTATTTCTGCAAATAAAGCTTCGCTCATTTTGTATGTAGCTACATTTCCTAAATAGGTTAATTTCCTACTGCTTTCCTTTTGAGTACAAGACAATTTCTTAGGGTGCGGTTTTCAAGTTTCCTCAATGTCATTGCAACTGAGTCCAAAGTCGCATAACTGTTATTTGACAATGAAAGACAAATTCACACACTTTAATTTGTGTGAAATCTCCCGATGACTTTCCGTTCCGATGGTTGGTAACACAAGAAAAATAATCCAGAAAGTTGTTAATTAAAATAATAAAATAATATATTATGAAAATAATAAATGCAAGGAGATATGAAAGTAGTTCTTATGGATTTTGAAAGGAACAACTTTCCCTCACATTTTCTCAATCTTCAAGTTGTGTTTGGATAAAGTAATTTCAAATTTTATAGAAATTTCAAAATCATAGAAATTACAATTCCATAAATTTAAATTCCATTAATTGAGAATTCCTTTGTTTAGATTTCATGATGTAGAGTTTTAAAATGACAAGAATTTGTATTTAGACTAACCTCAATTAAGGGAATTGACAAATAACACAGATTTTATGAGGAATTCAAGTCGGGAATTTTACCTCTCAAATTTCATAATTATTTTCCTGTGAAAATTACTAATTTCAAAGAATAAGAATCCAAACGAGGGAAACAGTCCTAAAAAATTGAGAATTCTTTATTTTTCACTAAATTCTCGGGAATTCATCCACATCCAAACACACTGTAGTCGGATGTACATAAAACAACCTCCCAAACGCGTAAACCAACAGACATTCCACCATGACCAAGACAACCGAGGCCGTCCGAATAAGGTTCCCGTCCATAAGCAGGATGGGCCGGGCTCAACCTCGGTGACAACGCTGGGCTAGGAACGATTGCAGAAGGCATAGGAGAGGTCAATATTTGAAACAGCAGCAAAGGCAATTGTCGCACATCGATTTCCAAGCAGAGAGAACCCACGTTGGGCCATAAATACGACCCAGCCACCAGCTTGTCAGGTATCATTAATTACATTAGTAATTACACTTCAACTACAAATTCTAACTTAACCATCGGAGGAGGAAAGACCGGAAGCCCCCGGTCATCCTTTTATTCACAAGTCATCGGGAAGAAAGATAATCACCCAGCGGACACGCCTTCAGCTTCTGCAACCCTATCCGAGATTGTACAGAAACATTGTGACTTGATGGCTGGGCTAAGCGGGCAACAAGAGCAAGATATAGGACGGGAAGAGCAAAGAGAAGCGATATTCGGAAGGACAATGGAAACAGTAGGGGGAAGTTCACAAATCACGGGGATAGGTGTCCAGGAGGAAACGCCGGAGGGAATAATGCAAGACCTCAATCCCCAAGAGGTAGCCGAGATGTTGGAGGGGATGAGGGCGCAAATTGCTCGGCTGGAGCAGCAAAGGGTCTGGGACCAGGAGGAAGCCTTCGGGAAAGAGCGCAAGTTGGAAAAGGATAACGCCACCCTCATGAGCGCGCTGACCCGAGGGATCAAGCACTGGAAAGCGTTGGATCGGGCGGCCGCGTCACTGCAGACTGACGAAGCTGCTCCGGCGGGAAGGGACCGCATGACCGTGCATTTAGGGGTAAATTTGTTCCCGGAGGAAATGCGGGATGATGGGTTGCCGCCCTTGCCTCAGCCAATCCCGGAAATCCAAACTGGAAGACAAGGAGAGATGGAAGAAACCTTAAGAGCTATCCGAGATAACATGGCGAGTTTAACAAAAAGAATCTCGGACATCGAGAGGAGGGCGTCTCATAATCCAACCTGCATAAGGTTTGAAGAAAGGGGGGAACCGTTCATAAGAACAATCACCCAGTCCGTCCGGTCGAACACTGCCAAGCTATTGAAGCATAGTTATAATGGGGATCGTGATCCTCATCTCTTTCTAGATAGCTTCAAATCTCACACGAACGCTAAAGGATACTCGGATGCGATATGCTGCAACATGTTTCAGGAAACCTTAGCGGGGGAAGTGCTTAGTTAGTTCTACGAGCTCTCGTCGAACTCAATTGATTACTTCCGGCAGTTGGCAGATAGGTTTGTCAATAGGTTTATCCTACGGACAGAAGGGCAGAACACCGCTCAGCTGTTTAAAGTAAAACAAGATAGGGGAGAGAAGCTGAAAGCTTTTGTGAACCGATGGCAAGGAGCCACAGCCAAAGTCAGGAACTTAGACAAAAAGGTTGCAGAGGAGGCGTTCATTCAAGGGTTGCTTCCCGGGAAGTTTCTGTATGCAATAAAAATTGAAAACCCACAAGGTTATGACGAGCTTATGGAGATGGCGATCAGGCACATACAGGCAGACCATGATACTTATGGGGGAACCTCGGCCGAGAAAAGGAAGGTCGAAGGAAGAGAAGGAGGGTCACCGGTGTAAGTGGTCCAAGAGGTTAGGGTATGGAAGGGAGAAAGAGAGCCTGTAACACCCTGACCCAGGTGTTAGAAGAATAAACGAATAAAATAAATAAGGAAATCCTAAATCGAAAATGAGATAGAATCTCATTATCAAACAAAACAACAAACATTTTTGTCGCGTTTGGAACCTAAAATTTATTTTGTTAATTTGCGGCTGCACCCAAAACTTGATCGGGCTGCCTACGTACCCTTTTAAAGGGATCAAACCAGTCATAGTTCAACATTTTATTCTACTTCTCTACCTTCACTAACAACATCTCATTTACCACCATAAGTCCAAAATCAAAACCCCACACTTGACTCGCAACACAACCTACTCAAGTGCCAAAGAGTGTGTATATGTATGCACACATACATATATATATATATATATATATATATACCCAATCAAAATTTCGTTAGAATAATATAAAACTCAACTTATGCCAATCATCAAACATGCATTCTTTCACTTTGAACCCAAATTTACTAAACATTCTAACTTAGATTTACTATGGATACCCATTAGATTGACTATGGACACTCATTTCGACTAAAACCAATCACAAATCCATATATAACACTCCAATATCCACTTGCATGCATAAACACAATCCAACAACTGTCTAACAGTAGTATTCCTATACCCGGTTATCAATTTTAACCTTTAATATCGTTAGTCTTCGGAAAAAATCCGAAATCTAACCAACATCCTAATTTACTCTCAACACCCGAGACTATCATTTTTTTTCTCCCTTTCAAACCCTCGTACTTCTATATCTCAAACTAAAAGACTCAATGTCTCAATCAAACTCCACATGCACGTCCAACCTTCCCAAAAGGTCATAGCAATAAACCTGCAGTACGACAACTCTACCGCATGAACCAAAGCAATACAAGTAGAATGTCTCATATTAACAAAACACACATAGCCATTTCTCCATCACCCAACTTCCTCCTTTCTGCCATTCAAGCAACACAGTTGGATTCTATTGCTACTGCCAAGCTCACCAGAACCCAGAAACACTCAACCACCACTATCGCCGTCGTCGAGCACAACAACCGCACACACTGCCCAAAATCTCCCATTCTCCAAAACTCTACCAATATTGAATTCAAGCATCTCAACCTACTCCTTTAAAATCAGAATACTAACAAAACCAAAAACTACCAGAACAACCACCTACCGCCGCCGTACACAGCATCACTCACGCGCGGCCAACACTACCCAAATTCAAATTCAACAAAACTCAACCAATCTCAATTCCATGTATATATAGAGCTAAAGCTCGAAGAGAAGATCAAGTGTCATACCTCGCTTGGCTTCGTCGGTGGCCGGAAAACACCAAGAACACGGCCTAAAACCTAAAACATTCCTCTGCTCGATTCTCTCTCCTTCGCTTGGAACACCAGTACTACAACGATGTTCAGGGAGTTGAGGAGAAGCTACTAGCACCGGACATGCTCACCGCCGGGGTCGGGATAGAGAACTCACCGACGAACCCAACCCCTCCTTCTTCTTCTTCGATTCTCTCTCACCAGACAGCGTCTCTGAAAATAAAGACCACAGAGAAACTTATGACGTAGAGATAAAGCCGTCGCCACCAGTTAGACTCGACGTCGCCGCCGGAGAACGGAGAACCGGTCGGGTTGACCCGTTGACTCTGTTCGGGGCGAGAGTGACCCGGTCTGGGTCTGAACTCATTTTGATCCCGTCTCCCTCTCTCCCGAACCTTCCTTTACTCTTCTCCCTTTTTTATACCCTTTACCGAAACAGTAACTTTTCTTTTTAGACCATAACTTTCTCATACAATCTCCGATTTGAGCGTGCCACGTGTCCACGAACTCGTATTAACGTCCTCTACGACTTCCATGAAGGAAGTTTTCCCAAATTATCGACTTAACAAAAAGTCAACTTTTTGGGTCTTTTACGGTAAAACGGTTACAAGAAATAATAATTGAAAATTTATTGTAAACTTCATAAATTCAAAGAACATAACTCGTCGCTCCAGAAAATAATCCGGGCATACCGGTGAGCTTGTATAAGCATGTACAACGACTTCGGAGTTTTAAATCCACTATTTACCGTTTTCAGAAAAACTCGAAAACAAACTCGAGCAATCACTATTTAATTCTCTGAGCGCGAATAAAGAAAGTCCACGGAAATTCGTAACCCCGAACAGTAACCTTTTAGATATGGGTATTACAATCTTTCCCCCTAAAAGAAATTTCGTCCTCGAAATTTCACGATTGGTTAAACGGTCAATACCCATAACAATTCATTTTCTTTTCTATGTCGGGCTTCAGTACCCATAACTTATCTTTCCATTTCCCTACATGGGAACTCGACTTTTAATAGTCTCGTAAATCAATTCTAAAGCTAAGGGGAAGGGAGCGGGAAGAAGGCAGGTAGACAGTACAACCTGCAAGGGAAAGCAAGGGGATCCTATCAGAATACCGGATACGAGAAGGCGACTCCGGTAACTCAAGAGCAATTCTCGGCACTCAACGCCACCTACGAGACGATATGGAACGAGAATAAGTCCGTCATTTCGCCTCCCACGGCCAAGAAGTTCCCAGCCTCCCGGCTCACCAAGGAAGACACGAGGAAACTTTGTGGATACCACGGAGAGGCAACCCACCACATAAATAACTGTATAGAGCTGAAGAGGGCAGTGGAGAGCCGAGTGAAGGAGGGTAAGTTACAACAGTATGTGCTCGGGCGAAGGCACGTAGGAGCAATCGAAATATATGGGACGATCAACCCCATTCATGGCGGGTCCCGCATAGATAATAGGAGCAACAAGGCCAAGAAGCAATGTACGAGAAGAAGGGATGTCAGAGAAGTTTTCACCTTTGGAAGTAGCAACAATCTACAAATAACCATCGGTTGGAAATCTGTTACCTTCCTAGAAGAGGAAGAGAAGGGGATAAGGCCGCACGAGGACTCGTTCCTGATAACATTGCAACTCGATCACTATATCACGAAGAAGATCCTGATCGATACGGGAGCCTCGGTTAACGTGTTGTTTAGGAATGCCTGGAAATGGTTGCATCGAGGAAGTAATAAGTTGATGTAAGACCACAAGCCGTTGATCAGCTTCTCGGGCGATGTTGTTCAACTCCTTGGATATGACAGTTTTGGAGTAAGCATGGAAGGCCAAGAAGGTGTCACTCGGGCGACAGTGGAATTCATCGTGGTGGACTGTGAATCATCCTACAACGAGGTTCTAGGGAGACTTGGCTTATAGAAGCTAAAGTCGTTTGTTGCCGGCCACATGTTGATGATGAAAGTCCCAACTCCAACGGGAGTCATCACAATCCAGGGAGATCAGGAGGCCCCCAGAGTTGTTACGCTGTAGACAACGGGAGGAGAAAGTCGAAGGTCCTATCGGCAAGCCAGGCAGTTGTGTCTCCCTCGGATCCTTACGTGGATCCCAGAGACGATCCCGACTTGGACGAGGAGCGTCCGGGGTCGGCTGGAGAAACAGAACTGGTGTTAATCTCTGATGAGTTCCCAGATCGGAAAGTGACCATAGGGACGGAACAGATATCAGACGTACGAGCGGCCTTAGTAAAATTCCTGAAGAAAAACAGCAGGGCGTTCGCTTGGTCGTATAAGGATATGCCCGGGATATCGAGCGACATCATAACATACAAGCTAGGGATCGAGAAGGGATTCCCACCCGTGTGGCAAAAGCGAAGGACATTTAAGCTGGAGAAGTATAAAGCGATAAGAGGGGAAGTGCAAAAATTGATCGACATCAAGTTTATAAGGGAGGTTAGATGCCCTCAGTGGCTGGCCAATGTGGTCATGGTTCCAAAGAAGTCAACGGGACAATGGAGGATGTACGTGGATTATTCAAATCTCAACAGGGCGTACCCAAAGGATAGCTTCCCGCTCCCACGCATAGATCAACTCGTGGACTCCACATCCGGGTTCAAAATATTGAGCTTCATGGACACCTACACCGGCTATAACCAGATAAAGATGGATCCACGGGATGAGGAGCACACAGCTTTCACGACAGATAAGGGACTATATTGCTAGAAGGTCATGGAATTTGGCCTGAAGAATGCGGGAGCCACCTATAAGCGGCTGATGAATGTCATGTTCGCCGAGTTCCTCGGGAAGATCATGGAGGTATACATCGATGGCATGCTGATCAAGAGCCTAACCGCTGAGGAGCATGTAAGACATTTAGAGAAGATCTTTGAGGTCATCCTATTGTACGGGATGAGGTTGAACCCTAAAAAATGCATCTTTGGAATGATGAAAGGGAAATTCCTGGGTCATGTAATTAGCAGGAGGGGAATATAGGCCAACCCGGAGAAAATCAAAGCCATTCTGAATATGGAGACACCCAAGGAAAGAAATCAGGTGCAATCGCTAGCCAGGAAGATTGTCGCCCTGGCAAGGTTCGTATCCCGGCTCACGGATAAGTGCGCCCCCTTCTTCCGTTTATTGAAGGACTAGAGGTGCAAGGAAATAATATGGGGTCTCGAGCAGGAAGAGGCGTTCAAGCAGATCAAAGCATACATTTTGTTCGCGCCAGTGTTGTCTAAGCCTATCCCGGGCGAGATGCTTTACTTGTATGTTGCAGCATCGCAGACGGCAGTCAGCTCGGTGCTAATAAGAAAAGAATCGGATGTCGAGCACGCGATGTTTTATGCCGGGAAATGATTCATGCCAACAGAGAGCAGGTACCCGGATATTGAAAAGTTAGCTTTAGCGCTCATCGTGACCGCTAGAAGGCTCAGGCACTACTTCCAAGCACATTCTATAACCCTTTATACCAACCATCCCCTGAGGCAGATCATGCAAAAACCAGAGATCAGCGGGAGGTTGGTAAAATGGGCAATTGAGCTAGGAGATCCACTACTGACCGAGAATAGCTATCAAAGGGCAAGCCATAACGGATTTTATATCTGAGCTCACGCCTATGAAAGTAGCGGAAGAACCGGTGAGTAATCTCCGAGAAGAAGATGAAGAGGTACAGGAGAAGGAGCCAAGACACATCCCCCTCCTATTGCTTTATCAATCATGCTGTCGCCTTGGCCTTTTGCACAGTGGGGCTTGGACCTCATTGAGAAGCTGTCAACGGCACCAGGGCAGTTCAAGTACGTAATAATGGCAGTTAACTATTACACGAAATGGGTGGAGGCGGAGCCCTTGGAGAAAATAACCACCGAGTGCGTGAAGAATTTCTTGATGAAAAACATATACTGCAGATTCGGGGTCCCGAAGACAATAGTCACGGACAACGGGACGCAATTCAATAATGACTATCTGATCAAGTTCACAGATGAAATAGGCACCAAGATGGTCTTTGCATCGGTGGCGCACCCACAGACCAATGGTCAAGTGGAGGCAATTAACAAAATCATTAAAAAACTTTTGAAGAAGAAGATGGATGACGCCAAGGGTCTGTGGGCCTAGAAGCTCTCGGAGGTACTATAGACAATAAGAACCACAACAATAGAATCAACGGGAGAAACACATTTCTGCAAGGCCTTTGGCACGGAGGCAGTCTTGCCAATCGAGACATTAGTACCCTCGGGAAGGGTTGAGAACTATGACGCCACAACCAATGAGGAAGGCCTCCAATCAATGTTCTAAAAGACGCTAAGCAGTAGGCGGGGGGTAACCCGCAGCCTAGAGCCTGGACAGCCTAGGCGAGGATTAGGCGGGGATCAGGCGATTTGTATTTTTTAAGATTTATTAATTAAAAAAATATTTTTTATGCAATTTAATATTTGAAAACGATCAAATATGGATACATTATTCAACATAAATCTAGTCAGACCCATTTATAAATTATAGCTAAAATTTAGCATAACTTCCTGTAAAAGTGAGCAACAACAACAATAAACATATACACTTCTAATTTTAAACACACCATTAACTCTTATACCTTCATACTCCCCACAATATAACAATCCCACTACAAAAAGAAAACAAAATTAGCCGGAGAGCTTAGCAGCCTAGGCGGGTTAGGTGGTGTCTAGGCGGGCTAGGAGGCTGCTTAATCGCCCACAGCCTGACATAAAGGCCTAGAAGAAAAGCGAGGCGGCTTGTTGCAACCTAGAGCCTAGACGGGGACTAGGCGAGGCCTTTTAGAAGCTTGCCTCCAGTTGAATATTGACCTTATCGAGGAAAGGAGGGAAAAGCCGATTTGCACAACCAAGTCTATAAACAGCGAGTTGCACGCCATTACAATAGTAAAGTCAGGACCCGAACGTTAGGACTAGGGGATTAGGTAATGAAGAAAATGATGACCAAGCCATTGGCCTTAGATCTCATCTGGAAAGGACCGTATGAAATTGTTGAAGAGGTCGGCCCCGCAACTTTCTTTCTCCAGGATCAGGATGCGGTAGTCACCGGGCACCTATGGAATATAGAGCACTTGAAGTTCTACCCATTGTAAAAAGGGGGGACGCGACCCAACTTTGTAATTGTATATTTGTAAGTACTATTGCCCCCGGGAGAACTTCATGTCCCGGAGAATGCCTCCGTTGGTTTTGAAAAACTTAATACAGGAATGGGGAAGTTAAATTCAAGTACATTAATGTTGAATAATGACCCGGGCAGTAAACAATAAACCGGGCACCGCACAAGTCAAAACAAAATTCTTAATCCACCAAGATGTGAGACATAATTTATTAAAAGCCCAAGTAACACCAAGCGGGATATGTAATCCACCGAGTGACATAATTTATTAAAATCTCAAGTTACACCAAGCGGGATAGGTAATCCACTGAGAGGCACAATTTATAATATCCCCAGTAACAAGCGGGATAGGCGTTTCACCGAGATAAGCATAATCCAATATTGTAACAGACAAGATAAGTACGACAAAATGATGGATAAGAATAAGGCAACAAAAGGATGGATAAGAATAAGGCATAATATATCAAAACCCGGACAGCCGGGGAGTATACCACCAATGGGTATTTACAAAATGCACCCGCGATGTAGTATCATTCGGGAACGGCACAATAGCTAGATGTGTCTAAACAAAAAGCAAAAATAGCAAAAAGAGTGCACAGTACAAGAGGTGGTTCAAGCTTCGTCTCTCACGCCCCAGCTCGGCTCTTCCTAGTTCTCGCCGTCAACCCCCTCTTCTTGGACGACCTGTGATGCCGAAGCCTGCTTCTCGGTCGCTTCAGGTTCTTCAGCCGTTACTTCTTTGGCTCTAGCCTCTCAGGCTTTGGCCTCTCGGACAGCAATAAGACCAGCAGTCATCCGTGCCCTATCGAGATATCCGCACTGGCTCCACTCGGTGAACTTTTCAGTTATTGCCTCATCTTGGGCAGCCTTCAGTAGAGTCTTTTGCTCATCCGACACCTTGAACTGCTCAACCGCTTCCGCCCGGTGTCTGGGCACCTCTGTCTGTGAATCCAGAATTTATTGATCCTTCTCCCAGAGCTTCCTTTCGAGAGGACGTAGTTTCTCAACCTGCCTCCTCAGCGATTCAATATCGCCTTCCAACTCTAGGACCCGATTAGCTTTCCCTTCCAGAGTTTGGACGTGGAGCTGAAGCTTGGCCAGCTTGGAGACAAGAGCGGCATTCTCCTTCTCCAACCTTTTCTTCTCGACCCCGAGAAAGTCCATATGGCCATTTAAGGTCGCCACGCGCTCCTTCAGTTCAGAGGAGTCCTCGGCAGCATCAATTGAGTACATGGCAAAAAGAGCCTGAAATGAGAACAGTTATTAACGTTCATACATAAAGGTACGCGACAGTTAAAAGTAGCAGAAGCATACCTTCATCATCGCTTCCCGAGCGGCTTGGCGGTTCTACTGAGGGGAATTTTGACCATACTTCACCCGGTCAAGCTCAATCCCTTTAAGATCTTTGACCATGGCGTGCACAAACTTCTCATCGGCACAACCATATTCGTCAAGATCTTGCTTGATCGGTTTCCTTGAAATATGAGGAACGGGAAGGGCCAAACCCGCCAGCGTTAGCATAGCTCCGGGAGCCTGGGAGGAGCCGGGTTTGGAGTGCTTTGGAGGTGGTGAGCCACTAGACACACTAAGGCCAGTGAAGGTCACCAGTTCATCAGTCTAGGATGCCAAGAGTTTAGACGCGGTCCGTTTCTTCTTCTCGCCCCGGTTAATGACAAGAACACCGGATTCTAGGATCACATCCTGGGGAGGTTTCCCACAAGCCTCGATCGGCACGTCTAGGGAAATAACGGATTCAAGTACCCCAGCGCTATTGTTTTCAAGATTGACCTCTGTCCAAGTGGCAACATCTCCAACTGCAAGCAGGTCCGATAGCAAGTCCATGTCGGAATCCATATCTCGGGGATGTCTAGACTGGTGTTTCTTTCTCGGAGCTTTAGTTGCGGCAAGTAACCAAGTTAGTATAAAGGCCGAGAAGGGCAAGGAAGCAAGTATCTAAAGCAAAAACTTAAAACCATATATACAAACAAAATTTCACCAGGCAGTCGACCGAGATCACAGTGAACCAGTACATTCCGCCGACAGAAGTTGTACGAACTATGATCCTCCTCGGTCGGCCAGGCAGTGAAAAGCCGGGCAATCCTTTTCCTCTCGATTTCGCTGAGGGTATACGATTGATCTCGGATGAACCTAAACCGGTTAGGAACCACATATGTGGGGCACATTCTTTGCCACCTACCACCGGCTAGGACCACCTTGGCGCGCCAGCTGTTATTCATTAAGGTAGGCAAGTCGATCACCAGGGTCATAAAGTCATGAGCAGAAAAAGACACGCACCCCCCGCAACCCCGTTTCTTCGAGTACGTCAGGTGGTATAAGGCGCGGAACTCGTTCACAGTCAGATAGCCATATGAAACATCCAGCATAGGCCTAGCAGCTGACACCATTGATTTGGGGGAATCTGGCCGGGAGCAAGCTGAAGCATGCTCAGTAGGTATTGCACACACTGAGGCAACAGGAGGGAAACCCGTTGCGGAACATATTGTCATGCCCAACAACAAAGTTATCCCAGGGACAGCATGCCGACTCTCTTTCGCCGAGAGGTGTAAGAATAACCTAGGGCGGGATGTTCCAATCAATCCTAAATTGTTCTATTTCGGCAGGCGTCATGGAGTTTATTGGTTCATCGCATACTGTCCCGTCCTCCAGGTGATGTCAAGCGCCATGATCTCTAATGATGCGAGTAAGCGGGAGCCGCTGAATACCCCCTCCGACCACCTAACCTCCGAGACCTCCCCAGCATGATAGAATCTCGATGAAACAAAATCTTGACATGACGATTCACCCTGAGAAGGCCTATCAATGTATTCATCCATCCTCTCGGTGTCATCCACGATAGGGCGGGATGACGTGCCGGTACCGCCCGATTCTGTTGTGCTTCCGGAATCCATTCACCCTAGTAGTAAAATAGGAAAAACCCTAGATTCCATCAGAATGCGCTGCCTGGAACCCACAAGCTGGTTTCAAACATACCCAAAAATACACAAACGCAATCCCAAACCCAAAACGGTGCCCCTACCCTTATCCAAACATAGCAATCGTACAAAGCCGAAACCAAAGCACAGCAGAAACAAGAACAACACAGAGCATAAAACAGGCATAAAGGTCGGAGTGTAGACAAAAACTCACCGGATCTTCGAAGAAGAAACGATGCCGGAACCTCAAACGGATAGCACTTCGCAATTGCACCAGCCAGGCGGATCAAACCACGAGGGCGCAATAACAAACCACGGCGGCGACGCACAACGCAGATGCTAAACACAGAACTTGGAGAGGAGAAAACAAAACAGGGAGAGGAGAGAAAATGGGGGCAGAGTGAAAAGTGAGAGAGGGAGTGAATAGGAGAAATATATAGAGGCAGAAGGGGAGGGACGCCTCGGTTCCCCACAAACCGCATTTAAAAATCCTCAAACAGTTAACGAGGAACCCCTAGCCGTCAGATCAAACCGTAGGATAACTACACGTGGCTTAAACCGCCGAAGCTTCTTGAAGAAGAAAGAATGAAACGACGGGGGTTGGTGCATTTATAGCTTGGCAGCTATCCTCAGGAATATAACGACATCTGGCGAGCATGCGTTTATTGCACCTGCCACAACAACGCACAAACTTCAAAGTGAAATTCCCATCTCGGGTGAGTATCACCGAGATTATTCCACCAGTAAAATTCCTATCTCGGGTGAGTATCACCGAGATTATTCCACTAACGAAATTCAAAACACAGATGCGTAGCACTGAGATCGTTCCAGTGAACTTCACACAGGTGATCGTCACCGAGGTTACATCGCTATTAAAATTCCAGTAACTCGGGCGCCGGTCACCGGGAGCCCATCTGTTAGCAATTCGGGCGGGAGCCCATGAGGAAAATCATATCATCCCTTTTAAAAACGGAGCAAGTGGTTTGATAAACCACAGACGGCGTTAACATCCGGTCACTCGAGTAGTAACACCGGATATGGAAAAGGCTTGCTACCTTTGTCCAGGGAAAACATAACACCCGTTCAAAACACGTCATGAGTTCGAACTTAGAGGGACTATAGGCGGGAACCCGTTTGAAATAGACTGGTCTACGGGCTTATTTTAGCAAGTCCCCACTCAAGATGTGTCTTGAACTGGAACTTGGGGGGACTTGTAGTCGGTTGTACATAAAACAACCTCCCAAGCCCGTAAACCAGCAGACATTCCACCATGACCAAGACAACCGAGGCCGTCCTAAGGTTCTCGTCCATAAGTAGGATGGGCCGAGCTCAATCTCGGTGGCAACGCTGGGCTGGGAACGATTGCAAAAGGCATAGGAGAGGTCAATATTTGAAACAGCAGCAAAGGCAATTGTCGCACATCGATTTTCAAGCAGAGAAAACCCACGTTGGGCCATAAATATGGCTCAGCCACCAGCTTGTCAGGTATCATTAATTACGTTAGTAATTACACTTCAACTACAAATTCTGACTTATCCATCGGAGGAGGAAAGACCAGAAGCCCCCGGTCATCATTTTATTCACAGGTCATCGGGAAGAAAGATAATCACCTAGCGGACACGCTTTCGGCTTCTACAACCCTATCCGGGATTGTACATAAACACACACTATCAGGAAAATATTTCATTTCCTTCAGCGTTCCGAAACGCATAAAATGAACAACTTTCTTTTCCTGATGGTGACTTTCCCCGAACCAAATGAGGCCCTAGGTGATTTGTAACTATTACACATTAAGCCGGATGAAAAGTACAATGTATCTATCTAGGGTTTCTCTTTAGAGGAAGTCGCATCTTAATTTTTGCTCCGTCCGGCAACGGGTCTTCTTTGTCTCTGTGTTGCCCTCCTTTCCTTACCATGGATGTTGGAAAGAATAAGCATGGTGGCACCTTGGATTGACGAATTCGTCGATGTGATTTATAGTTAGTGAGATGGTGGTATGGGCGAAGTCTAACATGTTAGAGTCTGTGTGGTGGGGAACATCTGCAAGATTTGGTCGTGCTTCATGATCGTGTACTGGTGTTGTTGATGTCAGCGGAGTCCAACTTTCATACTTTTGGTACGCAAGCGGTGGAGGGAGCGACAACCCCTATGAGGACTGATATGAGATGTGCTCGATGGTGGTATTGGGCTACTTGGGCCTCCTTCTTACTTGGCTGGATTGGTAGCCGGGTCTTTCCATGATTCCCAACCTGTTAGGGTTTTAAATTTGTTTAGGTTTTTAAGCTAGCTTTTGTTCTCAAGGGTAGTGTCTTTGGGTCCATGTAGTAGATTATGAAATGCATGGATAGCTTGATTTTCGTTCTAGTTTCTTTCTTGAGTTTCTTTGTTTTCATTTTGTATTTGTTGCATGTTATAGGTTGCATATTACATTGTTTTCGTTTGACTCTATGTTATTTACGGCTTCCTCAAGATGACTCACTAATAAAATGATTTCTCATTACCCTCATTAAAGCGTGTATCATCTCAATTATACCATCACTATGTGTCTCCTGATCACATCCCCAAAATATCCAACCATTTTTGATGAGGACTACCCAAAGATCAAAATTTTGAGGACAAACTACTGAAAATCCACAAAGGTTCTAGATGGGTGCGTCTATTGCCACCCCACAAACCATTTTATCCACCCTACGTTCTCTTCACACCCCATTTATATATTTTTAATTGTAAGTCTATTTTGTTCACTCATTTACAATACCTAAAATACCTTTTTCCTATTTTTGCTTTGTTCACCCTACATATATTTTTTTCAATTTCAGATTTGCTTAATATCATTTGGATAAGTGGAATCATAAACTGAACAATAAAAATCACATTAAAGTGTAAATCTCAATTAAAGAACAAGAAAAAACTCTCAAACTTAACAACTCATTGGTATCCGTCGATATCAAGATGCACAACGTTTGTAAACTCTACTTGGAAAAAGCTTTGACATCGATAAAAAAAAAATCGAATATATATAAGTGAGCGACTAGACATGAAAATTTATATACAAAATCGATATGAAAAATAATGAGTAAAGAGATAGACAAAACATCAACAAAGAATAAAAATAATATATATATATATATATAAACAATTCACCTCATCTCTAGTTGAATGCTAGTGTCTTCTTAGTGTCTTATTCAGACTTCATAAAGATCGAATACGATAAAAATTATGAGTTAAGATTTATGAAGTATATGTTTATCTAAAAAAAAAAATTATAATTTGTAATAACTTATTGTCCCTTGCTGTAATTTTATGTTAGGGTAGTCATTCAATAAATTAACAACGTGTGAGGTGAGGAAAGTGGTTTATGAGGTGGCAATAGACGCACCCGTTCTAGATATCAACTCAATTGTAGACGAATAGCGTGTAGAATGTTTGGATGAGAGAAATATGTAGTTAAGATTAATATCTTTTGAGAGAGTAAATGTGACAATTCTGTATAAGAGATTCAACGAATATAACAATAACACGATAATGCAGTAGTCCCGCTCCTCAGACTGATGCTACATAGAAATTCACAATCAAATAGAAATTCACCCTAAACCCTAAACCCTCTCTTTTTCTATTTCTTCCCGCTCCTCAGACTGATACTCGCCTCTCGCCTCAGAGCCAAAATCCTCGATAAAACTTGAGAAGAGCCCAAGCACAACGAAAATCTTCGATCACATTCAAGAGGGCAGCACTTGCGCTTGGTAAGTTTCTGTATCAGAAAATTCAGTATCATGCTTGAACCATTTGTTTTCATCCCTGTAATCATGAATATCACTTCTGTAATTTCTGGGTTTTGGTCCTTTTGTGGGTTTCCTTTTGATTTTCTTTGTTGTCAATCGCTATGCCTTCAACATTTTTGCTGTCTATTTGCTTCAGATTCCTCAATAACTTCGTTTTTGATTAGTTGCACATTTTGGTTTCTCTTTAGTTCTATGTTCAGGCTTGCTGATTTTCTCTGTGGCTATTAGAAGGTGTGTCCTTTCTTTCAAAACCAGTTATTATACATGGATTTAGACTGGTAGCTTAACTTTTGTACTTTAAACTACTTCAAACACGTACCATCTATTGATGGTTGTTTGGTGTTTCACTTTAGAGTTCGATTACATACCTATAGTTATCAACTTTCTGATATGATCTAACCCCTTATAGGAAAGCTGTCTGCTTTAGAACATTTCAGTGTAGGAGAATGAAAAAGTATTGCGGCCTTCTGTCAAATAGACGGTGAGATTTTGGAAATAAGAATAATGAGACAGTTAATGTCAATGTACACATTCAAATTTACATGATACCATGTAATTAGATGATACCATGTAAGATGCATGCTTGCTAGGTCTTTACCATGCATGTTGTACACAAAGAAAATAAAAGGTTGCATACTTGGGTTTTCGTAGTAATCTGGACTTCCATAATAGGTTGCTCTGGAGCGTGTAAATGTATCTTGAGAGGTGCATGGTGCAGGCAAGAGCACTAAGCGTAGGATAGCAAGAAAACATTGAAAGTTACCCATGTCTGTAACAAACTGGCACCCTAAACAGTGAAACAAAGCAATGTAAGATCAGGTAGCTAGAGGCAAAAGGGTTTAGGAGGTTTCTGTGATGTGAGAGCAAAGGTATGTGTGTCCTATATTCATAGTAGAGGCATGACATAAGTAAATGTTGATGATAAGTGCATGTTTATTGAGGTATCATTCTACCTTTTTCTTCCACTTTGGAACTACAGAGAGCAAAAGAATTCAGGGCTGCAGTTTAGGATTGAATTGATAACGTGTGCTTTGACTACTTTCTACGCGGAACCCTTAATCAACCCCCTCACATAAGTATATGGGATTTAGTGTCAGAGCACCTGCAATTTCAACAATTGTGTAATATGAGCTAAATACTTATGAGGAATTAGCTATTAACATCATAACAGCTAATCCAGGCTCTCAACTTTCAGAATTTTAGTCTCCAGTTTAAGTTTTGCAAGCATTAAAATATCTTGTGTTAGAATGATATACTATGCCTATTTCAAATTGCTTATGTTCAATAGTATCCATCTAATAGCAACTCTAATTTATCCACTTCAAAGTGACAAGCAACCAAAAGACACAGGGTCATCATCAGCAAGCAACGACGAATCTGAGAAAGAGAAAATTAGCTGAATCTGAACCATCTTTTGTATATATGTTGTTTTCGCTGGACTGACCTAATCTAGGTAGCTACAGATTTAACAGCTGCATTTTTGCACAACAGCTGTTAATTAACAAAGTGGAGCACTATGCACAAAGCACAACTGGAGGAACTAAGTTTTTGCATGAACTCCCTAACAGAGCTTTGTAACTGAAACATTCCTTCTTGAGCAACTACTTTTGATTCCTAAATGCACTCTCATATGTCTTGCGTTTTCTATTGTATTCATAATTTTTCATTCCCATTTAGTTATATTGGCACTACTGATTATGGGACTCAAAAATTTCGTATTTTTACCAAACAATTAGTAAAATCAATAAAAATCGAAACAGTTGTTGCCAGCATTTCTCTCAACACACAAAACAACTATTACTGCAGCAACGTGTGGGCTCTTACCTAGTCCTGCTCTAGTTTGTACCCAATAATTCTTAAACCTCCTTAAACCTATTGGCTCTTTGCTTCAGTGATCAGAAGAAATAAAAAGATGAGCAATCCAGCTCGTGCTCTTCACGAAGAAGAAGATGACCAAGGCGAGGTTTTTCTAGATGAAGCGGACATCGTTGGCGAAATCACTATTGACGATGAAGGTCCTCTCTCTGAATGTGTGTATATTTCAAATATTATTATGCATAGAATGTATGATATGTATTCTAATTTATTGGTCAACTATTGTTGGTTGCAGATCTTCCTGATGCAGATGATGAAGTTGGTATTACGCTAAATTATATCCCACAATCTAATAATTCGTTTGTTAGGATATTGATTCTTTGTTTCCCTTGTGAGTGACTTGGACTGATTGTTGTGATTATTGATGGTTCATGGTGGTTTCAGATGAGCTTGATGATTCCATACACATATTTACTGGTCATAGCGGTAAGAGTTCATTTCATTTATTTTAAATGAATTTCATCTGTTTGCGGCTCCATATTGTGTACAATCATACAAACCATTCACATCAGTTTATAAAATCCTTTGTTTCTCATTAGAGAAAAGCATAACACTCACATGAATTAGGTGTGAAATAATCACCATACATTTCACCCCCAAAAAAATATAATAATCAAATTCTCTTAAATTAAATTCAAATTTGATTAAATTGTAGTGAAGTCGCTATTGAGCATTAGAACTTCATTGGTCTGTAAGTGATATAAGTATAGGTATATGAAGGTACTGGAATTGCATAAAAGGCCTCTACACAAGCTTCTATAAATATCCTACAATCTTTGAGTGTATCCCAAGGGTCTGTTCGGTAGTGCTGATGCCTAGAAGTATAGTGTTTATCATTTTGCATAGAGTGCCTGACTTAAGAATCATCCAAATCAAATTAGTGTCCACAAACAATAGAAAGACTTACATGAGGCTCAGCCTTGTAAGTAATTTGTTGAGTAATTATTTAGCACGAGCCATTTCCAACTTAATATTTTTACCCTCTATGGTGTTGTCTTGTCAATTTTATTGAATACTAGGTCCGATGGAAAGAAAGAGTTTCCTTACAATTTTTCTGATTTTATGTTGTGCCTCTGGCATAAATGTAGTTAGTCTAAAGGGTACAGCACTAAGAGGAATTATATCACTGATTTTGTAATATTCCATACAAAGAAAACTAAAGGAATTTCAATATTTTACTTAAGTTAATGGTTATAAACCCCATTGATGCCACATACATGACCAACAATTTCATTGTTCTCTATTGGTACTGGTTTTGAAATCATATCCCAATGAGCATCATTTCTCCCTTTTGACTGTTGATTTCGTTTTATTAGGTTAGGAGTGTAACAATACTTATCTGTCTTATGTACATGATTGGTTTACTGATTACATGATGGGAATGAAAACAGAGTGATATTTATTCTTGAAAGTTTAGGTTTTGAATTGTCTTCTTTTTCGGACAGATGAATTATACGCCGTTATATGCAGCCCGACAGATCCTACTTTAGTTGCAACAGGGGGTAAAGATGACAAAGGGTTTCTTTGGAAGATTGGACAAGGAGATTGGGCTTTTGAGCTTCAAGGTAGGTGCTTTAGAGAACAGATACTAAGTTTACAGACTTCATTCTCCATGGTTTATTGTCTTTACTTCTGTGCTCTAGTTTCAGTAGTAAACTCTGCATTTATTAGATCCTATCTTCTTTTTTCTTCAGTTTAAATGGTTCTAAGCTCCTCTGCAGGTCATAAGGATTCTGTTTCAAGTTTAGCATTTAGTACTGATGGACAGTTGCTTGCATCTGGAAGCTTGGATGGAATCATCCAAATTTGGGATATAGCATCAGGAAATCTGAAATCTACTTTAGAAGGTCCTGGCGGGGGAATTGAGGTTACCTTTTATAAACTTTTTTTGTCTTACTGCTATTATGCCGCAATTTTTGAAATGTTTTATATGGACTTATATGCTGTAGTGGATCAAGTGGCATCCTAGAGGTCATGTGGTCCTGGCTGGTTCAGAGGACTCTGCAGTTTGGATGTGGAATGCTGACAATGGTTCCTATCTTAATTTATTTTCGGGTCACGGTGGTAGGGTGACTTGTGGTGACTTTACTCCTGATGGTGAGCAACTATTCTTCAACATGATGCTTTTCATCCTCTTTTTAAAAACGATTAATGTACATTCCATTTTTTTTTTCAAACTTATTTGAAAAAAGTTGGCAAAACTATTACTCTTTTTTTCTCACAATCATCTAAATCTATATATTCTATGTCTGTTTGCTGATGCTAAGGAAAAACAATCTGCACTGGTTCTGCTGATACAACTCTGAGAATATGGAATCCAAAAAGCGGCGAGAGCATTCATGTGGTACAAGGTATGTGCTGTTCATATAATTTTCTGTATTATTAATCCTCACTAGTAACGAAATTATGAGTAGTCAGTTTTGAAGCCAAAAGTTATGCTGATTATCCAAGTCATGAATTAATTATCTCTAATATGTGTGATAGTCTTCTTTAGGTTTGAAAGCTTTTGTAAACAAAAGATGGTGTACTTCTTTGTCATTCGTCTGGTTATTTTAACCCGTCTTGTCCTCTAGGTCATCCATACCATACTACAGGATTGACATGTTTGACAATAACTTCTGATTCAAGTTTAGCTGTTACTGGTTCTGAAGATGGTTCTGTTTATATTGTAAACATAACAACTGGAAAGGTATGATGTACTTTACATTCAGTAAATCTGGAACCCTTTATTAGTTGCAAATTTCCTGGTTTTATTTTTAGAATTAGCAGGCCTTTAATATAATTTGTTTTTTTTTTTGTCCCCATGAATAGGTCGTAAGTTCCCTGGTTTCACATTTAGATTCAGTCGAATGTATCGGGCTTGCACCAAGGTACAGTCATCTGTGTGTGATACATATATATGTATATATAGTGGCAGTGAGCTTTCAAAACTACATGAACACTTATATTTTTCTAAAGTAGTGTCTGTGACATGAATTTTGGCACACATGTCAGAATAATCGGATGTGTTGATTCAGGCTGTATTTAGACTAGGAGTGTCCCCGAAAGAGGCATCTGTTATAATTTACAAGCATCATCTACGATTGTTTGTTGGCTGTGTCAACCACAACTAGGAGGGCATGATTTCAACAAAAATTACATGACAATCTGATTTTATTTACCTGGATTGCAAGTTTAAAAGATAGTAATGTTAATGTTTGACCTAAGTTGTCTCTGATTATTCTGAAGTTTGTGATCATTCTATTTTTTGAAACTTCTATGGTTGCGTCATAACCCAATCTGCAACCTTTTCACTTAATTAACTATTCTTGGTCATCTGTCAAAACAAATGCACGTAATCGCTTTAATGGTTTGACCATGATTATGTTATCTCAAGATGTAACTGACATTGGTGATTCATGCTATGGTTGTGTTTGTGCACAGATGAAAGTGTTAGTCATGTAATATCTGAAGAGCATGATTACCTATGGTGACAGATAAAAAAAAATTATGAGACAATGCAATAATGATTTTGGCAAATATTTCAGTTGAATAATTTACAATATTACGAGGAAATTACATGTGGTTACTAAATCTAGGCAATGCGGATTATGAAGCAACATGACTCTTAGTTCATGTAGTATTCTGCTGTAATGCTATTATTCTCATTCCTTAAATTGTGTGGCAGCTCCCCTTGGGCTGCAACAGGAGGTATGGATAAGAAGCTTATTATTTGGGACTTGCAGCATTCATTGTCCCGTTGTACCTGTGAACATGAGGTCTGTTTCAGTTCATCCTGCATAAGATATCGATATCTATTATTCGTTTACCAATTTTAGTGGATGATCTGTTGGGCAACCATACTAATGTGTGTGTGTGTGTGTATATCTGGATCTGATCTGATGAAGAGTTCTTATGGGCAGGATGGAGTAACATGTTTGACATGGCTGGGCACATCCAGGTATGTAGCAACAGGCTGTATGGATGGGAAGGTTCGGTTATGGGATAGTCTCTCTGGTGATTGTGTAAAAACCTTGAATGGGCACAATGAGCCCATTCAGTCTCTCTCTGTATCTGCCAACCAAGAGTTCCTTGTTTCAGTATCTACTGATGGAACTGCCCGAGTTTTTGAGTTACACGAGTAAGCAAAAATAGCATTTATATATTTCTACTTGTTGCATTTGAGCAATATGAGATGGAACACAATACATATGCTTTACCAGGCACACAATACATATGCTTTACCAGGCATCATCTGCAATTATTATTTTCTTTATCAAGATTATTTTACTTGTGGAGCGGAGTAAGTTAACCAATTGTACCACCTTTGTTCCATTTTGTTGTTGTTGATAATGTGTTTAGGCACATGATCAAAAGAAACCCTATCATCATGAAGGTTTATTTCTTAACGTATCATACTTATTATATATAACTGTAAAGATATTCCAAATCATTCTATTACTCGGTTGCCTTTTTTTTTTTTTTTTGAAGGTAGGAAAAATCCATTGATCATAGATCAAAAATGACCAAAACGGTCAAGCAAGAATAGTCCGAAGACTATATAAGCAGCTATCAACTACGAAAAAACCAAAAAAAAAAACTGCAGAAACAGAAACCTATACTACCAACAATTGCAAAAGCAATCGACTTATTCACTAGCCTAAACATGCAGCCAAAAGGTGCTGCCAAAAAACAAAATGAAATAGAACCTACTAAACCTCTGCACTCCTCAACTTTCAATCGAATAAGGCCTAAGACCCAATGGTCTAATTTTTGCATCTTCTCGATTGCCTCTTAATTAGGTCTCTTTCATACATATACATTAAACCATATTTATTGTATAATTACAAAGATATTCTAAATCTTTTAGCACCCGATTGCCTTCTGTAGTTAGGTTTCTTTCATACGTATGTAAGACAAAAACGCTAAAACCACCATACAAACCTTGTTGATCTTCGATGGCTAACTGGTCGGATTTATCCCAAGATGTCCTTGTTTCTATTGCCAACCTGATGGTTTTAGTGGAGGACTTTCTTGGTTTCGGCCTAGTTTGTACATCATGGAGATTGGCTGCGACCAAGGAAAACTTTACTGGTCGCTTGTCACAACAAGTTCCATTGTTACTTTTATCTCCCAGAAACAACACCAAAACTACAGCCAAGAGCATCGGTGAGTTTTACAACATGAGAAAAAGGTAAGACTCACAAGCTTAGTCCAGCAGTTTTAGCTAAAATAAACGATGTGCATTCTTCTTCCCTGGGATGGGTATTTATTGTATCTGAAGATTTCGGAGTTGCTCTGTTGCATCCTTTTAGTCATCATCCCATGGTTAAGCTTCCAAATTTCATGGAGGATGAACGTTTCAGAGAAGACTAGAACATGTTTGCCTTATCATCCAGCCCTTCTTCGAAATCGGATTATTTAGTCATGGCTATTTACTGTTGGAAAAGATTGGCATTTTGTAGACCTGGAGATGATGGATGGACCATAGTAAATGAAGAACATGTAAATCATCCGGCCTACCACGACATAACTTGCTATAAAGGGACAATACTACATTGTGGATGGTGAAGGACAAGTCTGGGTTTGTGACATAGACGACCCCAAACAAGCGAGGAAAAGGGCACTAAATGGTCATCCGATTGCAGTGAAACCTGAAAATTTTAATCAGGGTCAGTTTTACTATCTGATGGAATCAGGAGGGGTCTTATTGGCGGTTCAGTGCACAACAAAGAACTACAAGGCAAGGTACTTTAGGGTCTTTGAGGTTCCATTTGATAATGGAGATTGGTCGGACTCGGAGGTAACAAATTTAGGGAACAGAACGTTGTTCTTAGGTCCAAATTCTTCACTCTGTTGAAGCCTCCACATGCTCTGGATGCAAGACCAATTGCATATACTTCAATCAACCTTTATATGGATGTAGCAACTTCGGTGTTTTTACTATGGAAGACAGAAAAATCAATAAAAAATGTGGGCGAAACTCTGATTCCTTAGTTCCACAGTTTTGGATTCAACCAAGTTTGTAAATGTGGAAGTAGCTAGGAATGATATCCATCTCTTTTCTTCTTTTTCTACTCTGGAGAATGTCTGTCTCTCAATCTTCATTAGTAGTTCAGTACACAAGGCTTGCTTTTTCAAGTGCTTGCTCGCTTGTTTCTTTAGAGAATATGTATTATTGTTCTATTTTTGTTTCAATCTTGTATAGGCTTGTTGTGTGCAAGAAATTTTCAGTTTGTGACTTTGTGTATAACAAAAAATATACAACTTACAACGAGGATGGTTACCACTCAAATGATACTATCATCTTAAATCATTATCTCCCTCGCCACGTTTACTAAGGGGTTAGTCCCTTGAAGGGCTTAATACTTTCCATATGTGAAATGAAATGCCTCAGTTATTATACAAGTATAACGGTACGCATTCTGAATCCTTTTAATACTTGATTGCCTTCTGTAATTAAGTTTCTTTCCTACGTGTATATGCATTATATAATTACACAGATGATCTAATTCCTGTTATCATATTTCCTTTTATAATTAGGTTTTCCTTCCTACATATGCTTGCAAAAAGTTACAATACGAAACTACACCTTACAAACCCTAGCCGGCCAGCCTGTAGATCTTGCTTCGATAGTTCGATGGCTAACTGGTCGGATTTATCCCAAGATGTCCTTGTTTCTCTTCTTTCTATTGCCAAATCTGATGGTTACAGTGGAGGACTTTGTTGCTTTCGGCCTAGTTTGTAAAGCCTGGAGATTGGCCGCGGCCAAGGAGAACTTCACTGGTGGATTGATACATCAAGTTCCATATTTGCTTTTATATCCCATAAACACCAATATCGCAGCCAATAGCGTCGGTAAGTTTTACAACCTGAGGAAAGGTAAGACTCACAAGCTTAGTCCAGCATTAGCGAAAATAAACGACGTGCATTCTGCTTCCCTAGGATGGCTAATTACTGTATCTGAAGATTTCGGAGTTAGTCTGTCGCATCCTTTAAATCATCACCCCATGGTTAGGCTGCAAAGGTGATGATGCATAGAGAAAACTTAGAAGACGTTTATGTTATCAACAAGGTTGCCTTATCATGTAGTCATGGTTATTTACAATTGGGTCAGATTGGCAATTTGTAGACCGGGAGATGATGGATGGACCATAGTAGATGAAGAAAATGTGAGTCA
The DNA here is from genome assembly GCF_000184155.1 of Fragaria vesca subsp. vesca. Lineage (NCBI taxonomy): Eukaryota > Viridiplantae > Streptophyta > Magnoliopsida > Rosales > Rosaceae > Fragaria > Fragaria vesca. Next base: position 24,290,605 of record NC_020495.1, on the reverse strand, counting down.
TGGGAACTACGAGGATGTAACTTACTATAAGGGACAATAGTCACAAACTCACAATACTACATTGTGACTAGGCTGGGATTAGTCTTGGTTTGTCACATTGAGGACAGTACTGGACAAGCAAGGACAAGGCTAGGCTGATATTTGGTCAATCGGTTCCTTTGAAATATAGACATGGTGTTGTTAGGTACTATCTGGTGGAATCGAGAGGGGTCTTATTCGTAGTTCAGCGTACTGTCAGCCAAACAGAAAGGGAGTTTAGTAATGGAAATTGGTCGGATTCGGAAGTAACAGATTTAGGGAACACAGAACATTGTTCTTCGGTCGAAATTCTTCCTTCTTTGTTGAAACCTCCAGATACTCTACATGCAAGACCAATCGCATCTACTTCACAAACAATACTACAGAGTTTTTCCGTGTAATTGGTTTAGTTATTTTACTAAGGGAGAAAAAAATCAATTCCCGCTCATCCCACAAGGAATATTATAGTTGTAACCATTTATGGATTCAACCAAGTTTTTAAATGTGAAAGTTGGATCCATCTCCTTCTTTATTTGGAGAATGTATTTGTGTCTCAAGCCTCTAATTGCATGCTTCACTATCAATGATATGAGACATTAGTAGGGATTGCGTTTTCAATTTCTTGCTTGCATGTTTCATAAGAGAATACATATTAGTGTTGTTCTAAACTTCTAATCATGTTTCGATCTTTGTATAGACTTGTGCAATAACTTCTCGATTTGCAAAAAGAAAAAAGAAATACCAAGAAGGATCGTAATCACACGAATCAATGTAATAGCAAACTTGGACCAAGATCTTTGATCTCCTTTTCTTCTAGCTAGCTAGAGTGGAATTGGTGTATGCCTTGCTCTTGCAGGCCTAGTGAGAAACAATCTCCCACCCGAAAATGATCTCTTCATTGCAACATGTCTCATAGGCTCTTTAGTGAGGCTATGAGTTCCAGCTCCTCCAGCTACTGATTGTTTTGAAGAACCAGCAATATCATCTGACCAACCTTCCAGATGTTTATCTTCTTCGTCATTTATGCGAAGAATATCGGCTACTGAAATGCGGTTATTGTGACACAAATAGTCCATCGAAGCTGACCTTCTAACTGTTTGATGAACTGCATCATCACCTCCGATCTCTATTACGGTATCCCTCTCTTCTGAATTCCCCAAATCACTAAAAACACGTAATGGTGTCTTTGGAATGACATCTCCATGCACTATCTCCACATTTTGAGAATGATCGCTCTCTGAAACTTGTGCCCTCATGATTACTTCTTCATTGCTAGTACTTGAAGGAGGTTCAGTCACAGAAGGAGGCACTTGATGATGTGTTGGAGCATTCGTCGAAACAACACTGGCACGACATAGGGGGCAATTTGAGTGAGATTTGAGCCATGTATCAATACATGGTAGATGAAAAGCATGGTTGCACTTAGGCAACAGCCTCAGGCTCTCATCTTCTTCAAACTCACTGAGACAGACTGCGCAATCCGTCCCTTCAACCAAGACATCTCCATTCTTGTACTTACAAACTCTCAAGGACTTGATCAGAGCTTCATCCAAGCCAACAGTCACCACATACCACGGTTCATGAATAGAAGGATTTTGGGTACCTTCCAACTCCTCATTGTGGCCATGATCTTCCCTGATTCTTGATCTTCTTCGGTCCTCGTTACCACAGTACTTGGACATTATAGTGTAGTAGCTCACAAGGAGAAAGGCACTCACCAGAATGCCAATGATTGCAATAACAAGAGGAGAGAAACTTGGAGAAGAAGAGGAATTGTCTTGACGAAAATCGAAGGAAGGAGGGGGTGGTATTATGATGTAGCACCATTGTGGACAGTACAAACTACAAAAGCCTTGAGAACAGTCTCTGCTATTCATATATGGTATCCAAGTTTTTGGAGGACTACTACTACCTACAGACCCCATCACTAATCTGAAATCACACACAGCTTGTCTTACCTTACTCACATTCGCAACATCATACTTTGTAATTTACTTTCCAGATAGCAAAATGCAATTGCAGACACTAGAGGAATCTAATAAGCAAACTCAGAAACACCCAGAAAGAAAGTAATGAGTTTGATATTAGAACACAACCAATAGTGTACCTGATACAATCTAAGAACCTGAGTTTTGTAGATTCTCTGGAGTTCAAAAAGGCATGCACAGCAAGCAGAAGCAGAGCAATTCCTGCAATATAAATTCTTTCAAAAAGACAAGATGGGTTGAGAGGCCAAAGAAGCTTAGAAGGAAAGCAAAACAAAGGTTTCAAGATGTGTGTTTCTTTTTCTTTCTTAACTTGTTCTTGTTCATGGCTTTTCTTTTTTCTTTACTCATCTTTTTCTGGAGATAATGTTTTGTTGACTAACATGGTGATGTTGGTTGGGAATTCATTAAAGTTATTAAAGCTTTTAATATTGTACAAGGCACTTGCACTTGCAAGTAACCAAATTGCATGGTGCTCGACTCGTTTACATTAAATTGGTGAAAGATACCTTGAACAAATCCAAAACAAGGAGCTGTCAAGATGGTTGTACCAAACTCACAAGTCCATTTTTTACAAGGGATCTGAGGAAGTATTCTTCCTGAATCAGTCTGCATCAACAAGGTAAGAAGGGCAACCCAACTCGCTATAGTTATATGTGATTTGCTACGACATAAAGCGATCACGGCCTCCATATTAGGCCAGAACATCTGTAGTAGTAATGTGATCCTAGTAATGCTGGGGTCAATGTATGCTTTATACAAGAAAGCAAACCCAGGAAACATGGCATACCCCTTTTTATTTTACTTACATATAAAGAAAGGAGAGAATATATGTTAGGACTTGGGAACATACAGTATGGCACTATAATGTGATGCACCATTTTGTCACCAAATGCACAAAGTGAGAATGTGGATCTCAAAAAACCCAGGATTTGGTTTGCTTTTGAGATGAGCATAAATTCTCTAAGAGTGTAGGATCAATAATCTCTTCCCAGAAAGATAAAGATTAAGCATTATATCTCAAAAAGGATTGTAATTTAACAATATCTCTTTCTCTTGATAAGGAATCTGAGTCCCATCAAGAGAACAAAGGATGATTTTTCAAGTCCTGGAAATCCCAGAATGTTTCTGCAACCAATACCTTTGGACCATTGGTCAAGTAAAGGTGAAGTCAATGCCTAAAGGATATGCCAGTGAAGTAAAACATAGGCTTCAGAAAACTGAGAACCAAGAGTTATATCACACTTCTCCCCAACTTTGGACTACCTTCAGATTTTCTCTTAAAGATCATTAGTCTTAAAGTGAAGATGGAGTCAAAAACAAAAATCACTAAAGAAAGGCCTCTTCAGACAATCAAGTTCTGTTTTCTCACAATTACAATGAAGTAAGAGCTAAGAAATTTCTTTCTACCATACAACTCCCTTTAAACTTTGGACCATCCTTTCATTCCTTTGGATTTTCCAACTCAAAGTTACAAGCCACTTCCAGATCCTTCTTAGCCTGCATAATGATTCTAACTTGCTACTTGGTTAATTTTTTACACAAAAATCACTTTGGTCATGTGATATCTGTAATTTCGTCACACAACTTCCCCACAGTTGCCTAGCAATGACGATATATATAAAGCAGATTTAGACTATTGGTCAAGTAAAGGTGTAGTCCAAAACTAAAAGGTAGCTTCATCCTTCAGAATTCAGATACTGTATCTAAGAAGCTGTCTTCTTAAGACAAGTCTTAAGAACAAAGAGTTCTCTGTATCAAACGATTCCCTCAACTTTGGATCACCTTTACTTTTGTAAAATCTGAAAATTGTCCAAGTCTAAGATAGAGAAAACTAGCATCTCCATATAACACAAACATCATGTCATTGTGCAATCTATGTATGTAGCAGATAAATGTGTCATCTAGTGCATGTGTATATAGAACTAACTATTTCTTGGGATTCATAATTCATTAGGAAAGAAAGAAAGAGAGAAAAAAAAATGTAGTCATCTGATGTCTCACCTCCAAGAAAATGCCATTGGCATAAGCATTGTATAGTGAGTTTTACATAGTTGTCTTTCTTTCATTCAGTTTAGAGCTTGATTCCCAGGCTTTCTGGCTTTGTTAAGGGAACCACATCACAGTTTACGAGCCATCTGTTCCTTTCGCCTTTTTCGGAAGTATGGAACAGGAAACAATTGTTCTTACTTCTAATAATTTCATAAACAAAAGAAGAAACACTCAAGTTATTCATAGCAAGAACTGAACAGTTATATAGCAGTTGCAACTATACAGTTATTAACAGTACATGATGTCCTACTTTACCACACACCTACAAGTTCCTCCATTATCATCTTCCAAGTGAAATATTTGACAAATTTTGCCAAATTAACATAGTTAACTTCTTGAGGATTTACTACATCAAGAAATGCAATAACAAGAAATCACAAGCCAATGAGGAGAGAAGATAAAGGAACAAAATGAGAATACTGACAAAACACTCTCTCACATTAATTTTGGTACCAAAGGGTATTTTAACTGGTTAATATTAAATGTTCTCCATATCCTAATAGGAACTGCAGAACAAACTAACAACCAGGATCAATTGCAAAAGATCGTAGGAAGTTTCCTTACCCTCAGCCAAGTACTTTATGATTATTGGCATGAAGCATGAAAAGAATTACATGAACTAATATGCTTAATGCGCTACTGTTTTCATTTTCGTAGTCCCTTCTACAAAATTCAGGGGAAGAGGGAAGTAGAAGATAAAAACTACAGCATTTGTTTGTAATGCCATAAAAGAAGATTGACTAGTAAGAAATAAGTAATTTTATCTGTATATCTTACACAATCCTGTATCATCTATGCATGTCAAGATTTTTAGCAAGACAGGAAACAACTATGGTAGTTGAATCGAAAGAACAGCTAAACAAGAGGCTAATGCAAGATGTACAAACAACAAAACACATTTGGTCTCTACATGGGTGGTTGAGGTCAAAATTTCTGATTTGCCCAAAGACTCCACTTACATTTGTAAAGAAATGGATCAAGACGGTCAAAGAATGTGTGCGGACTTATGATTCTTCAGGCTGATTCTCCAATTTCTCTTCCTCCACCTTTTCTTCTTGGTTGGAGTTGTCCTTTTCCTCTTGGTTTGTAGATTCACCTATATTTTTCTCACTAAACTTTAGAGTCACTGGCCTCCCCATCAATTCCTGCCAAAAACAGAAATTTTTGGGTGTGAGTTGGAAGTGGAAGATGAACATTTGAATTAGAACTTCATTGTTAATGTTAATAAGTCATCAGTTATGACTTTTCAGGGAAGGTATTTGAACAAAAAGAAGTCTTTCTCCGTCATACTTGATATATAAAAGTATGTTATTCATTTACTTGTTTCAATTACATATGGTAGACCTGTTGTATCTTCCAACTAATATAGACTTGTATGCAACCCTCACCAGAGAAGACATGCTGCTAACGATATGCAGTATCAACACAATTCCAGTTCACATTCATCATATACGGCAAAAATGTAGTGCTTTTGGGTAAGGTGTGATTGTGTGTACATACTATCTGTCTCTAAGTTTTCCTCTCGAATACATTTCATCTCACATATGCAGACTTATGGTGATATCCAAACAGTATCCACCTCGGACTATGCCACTTATTCATGCAGGGAACTCTTCTGAATGAATTATATACAATGAAAAAATTTGGAAACCTGCTGCCAGTTATGACCTCCCCACCAGAATATATTTCAAAATCCCCTCTCCTTTAACAACTGGAAAACTGCATAATAAGTGATTAACATTCCTAGGATACATCCAACCAGACTTCCAGATTACTATGGCGGTATGTGAACTGCAAAAATGCCTAGGATACAGCTGATCATAGAAAAGTAGTTTATAGACACTTTAGATATGAAAAGAACAGAAATGCGTTTGAGCTAATGATTTTCAATAGGTAATCAAGTATTTTCGAATAATGAGCAGAGTGATAGAACAAAATAAAGACAAAGGCTCATGATGATGTCTCTTACCTGCCCATTCAAAGCAGATATTGCCTCCTCTGCCTCCTCCATTCTAGCGAAAGAAACAAATCCATATCCGACAGATTTCCCTGAAGGCCCATCAAAGACAACTCGGGCAGAAACTGGAGTTTTAAAATTCAAAGAGACAAAGTCTCTGAGATGGCTTGATCTTGCTTTCCATGCCAAATTGGAGACATATAGTTTATAGCGAGTCTCTTGAACTTTAGGGGTTGAAGGACGTGGAGTTGGTTTCTTGAATTGCTTTGCAAACTCTACCTTGACAGTTCTACCTGATAGCTCCTGAATCAAATAAGTTGAAGTGAATATGTGTTTCCAGATACATTTAATCTATCCTTAATAGAAAACAAACCAATGAATGAAAATAGCTGTAGTTAACACACAGCAAAGACAATAAGATCATGGTAAGAACCTGGTTTAGAACTGCAAAATAGAATAAATTTTATTTTCCAATGGATTTACATCTTTCATTGAAATTTTTTGATACCGAAACAATCACAATTTGCACGACTTCTAATTGAAAAAAAAAAAATATTAAAAAAAAAAGTTCATGGAAAATCGTAACACAATCGGCCTCAATAACATAGTAGAATAGGTATAAACATTATACAATCTTAATAATCTTTTGCCTCTCTACACAACCAGATATCTGCATATATCTTCTGAAGATACTTCAATACAAATTAATTCACCAGAAAGCTCAGAGGATCTAGACCACACCAACTTACTCGAAACAAAATCATGAGAGAAATTTAGAAAACAGAGACTTCATGAGAAACAATTAGCTTCTTTGACTAGGCCAGGGACTATACACATGCACTCATTGCAAACTTCTTGAACCTCATAAATAGATAATTACCAAATTACCATTATACTTCTTTCACCTTAACAAAAGAACAAGATATCTCCTTGTTCCAAGTATTGGGGTGGGCTACATGAACCTCCATTCTATTCTAACTTACCATCACATATCTCATATAATCACATCCTATGTATCTTTCATACTGCATCCAATTATTCACCAACACAGTCAAAACAATACACAAACCCGAACAAATCTTTCAAACCACATTCGGAACACAGAAGTCCCAACTCCAAAACCAGCCTTACCTGAGAGTCAAATTTATCAATGACAGCCTGAGCTTCTTCCCCAGAAGCCATTGTGACAAATGCAAAGCCCCTGTTCCTCCCATCCATTTGCTTTATAATCTAAACACAAACAACCCAACACACAAACTCAACATCCAAACTCAAAACGAACACCCAAAACAAGTAAATACAAACCCACAAGAGAACACAAACCTCAACGTCTTTAACATGCCCACATTGTCCAAACAGCGTCTTGATATCGGCCACAGTGAGGGACCAAGGCAAGTTCACCACGTACAGCTTCCTCTTGAGGTTCTGCTGCTTCTGGGTTTTCTCTTCCGCTGATTCTTGTTCTGCTTGTTCTTCTTCCTGGGTTGTGATCTCCTGCACCGCGGAGCACAAAAGCTCGAAAGAGAGTTTTCTTGCGGGGATAAGTGGGGGTGAGGAGAGGAGGAAGTTGTGGGAGATGGGAGGGATGAAACTGGGAAGACGAAGGTTTAAGGGTTTAGGAAAGGAGAGGGTTTTAGAGGAACAAGGAGAGTAGAGTGAGGGGAGTGACAGTGCAGCTTCAAATGCCGCCATTGCTTCCAGTGTTCAGTCTGAGCGCGGAGGAGAGAGTGGATAAGGGGTGAACAACTATTTATATTCTATGGATATTATATTCATTTTATATTTCTATCTTCTTCTTTTTCTCGTTTATTTGATATTTTTTATTTTACAAAGCTAGTCTGCTCGCCAATTTTGTAGCAGGTAGATTTGTCTCTCTTAGATTTGGTTCTCCTAATTCTCTAGTTTGGTTTCATTGTTTTTCCTCTTGTCAAGCGTTTCATTTAAATCAGTTGGGAGAGGATGTTTTCAAAGATTTTGTGCTTGTTGTTTTGTTGTAATCGAACAAAAAAAGGAAGGTTAAGTGATCAAGGATTTTGTGGTGACTTATTTAGTAGAAAGTTATATGGTCTCATCATTAACAAAGGTGATCGAATTCACTAATCAAATTTAGATTGACTACTGTAATTGATTTTTCGCAAACATAGTATTTGTTGTTGTTTACCTCTTTAGAGGGTTTTATAATGTCAACATATTTTGATGTATGAAATTTAGTAAACGAGATGAGCCACCATTAATCGTCAATATATGTAGTGACTTAAACAACTACAATTTCAGTCTATATTGTGATTGTAGATTGAGATTAAAGCTATTATGCAATCTTGAAATAGAGGGCAACTCGATCAATCTATTGGCAGCCTAGTGACACAATCCCGAATTCCCAATATCGTAATGTCATCAAATAAACAAGTAGCTCAAGGATAAAAATAAACAATATATTCTCTCAAGTGAAGCTTATGGTTCCGTGTGAAACAACAACGATATCTTCTAAGGTCGGATTGCTTATGCCTAGTGGCGTTGGGCGCCAGTTTCAGGGTCTAAGAGGTGGCTTTGTTAGGAGGACAACAAGTTTGGGGTGCAGTAGGTTGTGGGTAAGTGTGGCTCGATCTTAGAGCGGTGGTCTAGATTAATGTTGTTGGATATCATAGGTATTTCGAGCGCTAGTGAAGCGTGTCAATATCCCATATTTTGAGGTCTACATCCATTGTAGTATTGACGACATCTTCATTCTTTTGGTGAATCAGTGGCGGCTTGTTGCAGTTTGCGGTGTACCTTGATGATTGGCAATTTTGCTTAAAGGCTTTTAATCAAAGATCTCTAGTTTTGAGAAGAGTTTGAGGCAATGGTGATGGTTGTTTGGGGAGAATGTCCTCTGAACTAGAGAATGGTGATGCGGGGCGAGGTAGTGATCCAGAGGCATGTCGGGGATCTCACTATGCCTTTGGGATTGTCCTTGGGTCTGAGCCTGAGCCTGGGCTTGGGTGTTTGGCTTCTTTATTTAAAATTTTTGTTCAGTTCTTTTGAGGTGGGCGATTCCACCGCTTTACAGGGGAGAGAAGTTGTCACTGCCTATAGCTAGTCTCAGTCTGAGCGTTGGTAATAAGGTTAGGGTGCTGTTAAATGTACCCAGCAAATTACTTAATAGACCCAGCATTTATAAATTATTCTTTACTTTCCAGAAATACCCCTAATATACACACCCAGCAAGTCTGTTCTTCCGCTCCGACTCTGTAGTGTGTACCTCTCATACCCAATTTGATAAATGGCCAAAGGCTGTTTAGATTTGGATAAAGAGGGACATGAGATTGATATTGACAGGAAATGGACCATGCAATGAAATGGAAGGACCTTGGGAATGAATCGAACGATATAGGAGAGGGACCTGCAAATGAATGAGGTTAAAGAGGTTTCTGCAGATGACGTTGGAAGAGGGAACACCAAATCATGTTGAAGAAAGAATTACAAATGAGATTGAAGATGTTGAAGAATGA
>NC_020495.1:24274682-24281085 GCF_000184155.1 Fragaria vesca subsp. vesca | reverse complement strand
CACTCAACTTATCTATTCGATCTGACCAGAGGATTGGGAACATCCCAAATCTATAGTCCCACGAATCCATCTTGGGGAAACTTTATATAGCACTCTTTGCATTCAAACACCAAATTTCATGCCAACGCACAAAAAAATTCAAATGAAAACACGATAAAAATTCAAATGCAAACGCAAAAGCCAATAAAGTCAAGCATAACAACATCAAGAACATACCTGAGAAACTAACAAATTGGATCCCGCCCAAAATCAACCAAACTCGACCAGGCACATGTTAACAAATCCTCCATAGATTTTCATTCAAAGATATCCCATCGGCTCTACACCGAAAATGAAAAAAAAATATGGATAGAACCAAAAGAAAAGGATAAGAAATACTGAGACATTAGAGCACATCAAAGCACTGGTTTTCAAAACACTATCTCTTGTTTTTGACATAAAGATGAATTTACCAATCACAACGACGACATATTTTCTGAGATTTTCACAAAGCAAATTAATTCACCCATATATGTGTCTTGTTAAAAGATTACCGACTAAAAGCATTTTCTGGACAAAAACTTAAACTTAGTCAATATCTTGTACATAGTCCATCCCAAAGAGTGATTAAAATGTAAAATGAAATGAACCTGTGCAATTATTCTACAACTTCAATTTGCTCTAAAAGGTCTTTTGCGACCTGAAATCACCATGAAAAATCAAATCAATATGAGAAAAAGTAAAGAGAGCATAAGATGGGATTTTTTGTCTGTGGATCAAAGTTCACATTACCTATTTCATTTACCTGCCCATTTTAGCTTAAATGATTCAGAGTAAATTTTCATGATTGGAAAGGAACAAGGAAATTGAAATTCAATAGAATCTGTGATTTTATGTGGATATGATATCAGGAACATATATACCAAGTCCTACAACATATATATTTGGGATAAGTGTACACCATAATTTGTCTGCAACAATATTGCTTTTCCAAATTGAGATATTCTCCTTAATTATGTCCCAGAAAATTGTCTGCTATTAAATTTATTCCACAATAAGATCAAATTTCACATACATCATCAATTAAGATTCTCACGCTATCGCCAAAATTGTAATCACATCCAGACAATTAAAAAAAAAACTCTATTTGGCTACTCAGGGTAAAAAATGCAGAAAAAAAGGGGATCAACCTAACAAAAGGTGCAAGCTTAGAACCAACATATACCAATTGAAAACCAAGAGAATCAAGTTTACCGAATCCAGCCTTAGTATCAATTATGGAGTGAGCAGAGGACCTCATTACCTGACCTTCAAAATCGGCCTTCAGTTTCATGTTCAGGTCCCCAAGAGTAAGCCTCACCTGAAAAACCAACATGCATCCGCTACTAACCACGAAGCCCAAAAAGCAAGCAATACCCAGATGAGAAAAGACACAGTAAGAGGGAGCACTACATTTCTTGGCTGGATGACCTTCGCTCTCTGTCTCTCCCCGCCTCTCTCATCCTTGCCGAAAAAACTGCCATCGCCGGAATCCCTTGCCGGAATATTCTGCCAGATTCCGGCAACATGCCTAGTTCTCGACAAACAACCAAAGCGCTAAATCAAACACCAACCAACCACAACATAACAACAACACAGCAGTTCAATTCATAACCCTTACCTCCAATCTATTCAAAACGTGAATCTAGAGCTAAAACCAAATTGGAGAGTCGCTGAAAACAAACTCAAGATTAAAGACACTCGACCAATCACCCAAAGTCACTGCCTCCCTCCGAAACAGTAACAGCTGCCACCAAGCCTCCTTCAAGGAACGCAAGCCCTTGCCGTAAACCAAACCTCGGACCCAAAAAGGAAATTCGGATTAGGGCTCTATTTCTGAAAATCGAAGCTCAAGGGGGATGGAAAACGAAGAGGGAAAAGAGAAATTACCTTCTAGGGTTTGGATTTGGCCGGGGGCTCTATTCGATCGTCAGCGACGGCCGCGGAGGCGCGCCTGGACGGGGACCGGAGCGGCGTCGCTCTCCTCCTCCTCAGTCTCTCCCTCTCTCGATTCCGAATGAGAAGGGATCAAGGGGGATGGAAAACGAAGAGGGAAAAGAGAAATTACCTTCTAGGGTTTGGATTTGGCCGGGGGCTCTATTCGATCGTCAGCCACGGCCACGGAGGCGCGCCTTGACGGGGACCGGAGCGGCGTCGCTCTCCTCCTCCTCCTCAGTCTCTCCCTCTCTCGATTCCGAATGAGAAGGATCAGGGGTTTCAACCCTTTTATCTAAAAAATAAACCGCCCAGCAAAAAAAAAACATAAAGGTCCAGATAAATGGTAAAACTAAAAATTATAAATGAAAATCTAAAATTTCAAAAATTAGTAAAAAATAGCTCGTTACTCAGACATATAATCCGAAGATATTGGTGAACTCGTGTTGACGCGCACAACGACATCGGGGCCTTATAATAAGAATTTGACATTTCGAGAAAAACTCAAAAATAAACTCAAGCGCTAACTTACTAAGTTACCGAGTACGGTTAAATTCTAAGTTACTGAGTACGGTTAAATTCCTCAGTAACTCGTAGAAACATCACGTAAATAGATAAGGTTAGATACGGGGCGTTATAGTATTCATGTGATAAGTGACGTTAATTTATGGGTGCTCCCGAAGATATGGCTCCTCACAGGAAAGATTAACCGTAAAAAAAGTCGACCACTTTATCGGGATCCATACGTTATCCGAAATACGTGATTTTTTAACCATAACCGTATTTCACTATTTTGATCACATCTTATTTCACTACATTTTTGAAAATTTTGCTTCCTCTTTATAGTTGGTTCATAAAGTTGTACACTTGCATATAACCTATTAAACAAGTTATACCCCATTAGTATGTACGTTGTGATTCCAATAATTAAAATTCACAAAATGAAAATTCCACCGTCCGATATGATCATTATAGTAAAACATGGCTATGGTATAAAATTCAACTCGACTCGGCAACGTTTGGGGCTCAATCGAAGCGGTCAACCCTAATCTATCGTCACTTATCTCTCCTCCACACGTTAAACTCTCACATAGATGAGACGTAGCCACACATGTAAAAATTTGGAGACGTTTACCTCCCGTTGATAGGGCTCCCTTAGGGAAGATTAAGCGTAAATAGGGTTGACCGCTTTTATCAAGACCCAAACGTTACCCGAAATACATGATTTTTCAACCATAGACGTATTTCACCATTCCGATCACATCTTATTTCACGAGATTTTTGAAAATTTTGCCTCCTCTCTATAGTTGGTTCACAAAGTTGTACACTAACATATAACCTACTAAACAAGTTATGTCATATTAGTAGGCACCAGACACGTTGTGGTTCCAATGGCTAAATTTCACAAAAAGAATATTCAACTGTCTGATCTGATCGACATAGTGAAATATGGTTAGGATAGAAAATTCAAATGTATTCGGTATCATTTGGGTCTCGATCCACGTGGTCAACCTTAATTCAACGTCACTTGCCACACGAAAACCCTCTTACATGACCTAGTTTTGTTGATTCTTCCACACACAAAAATCTCACACATATGAGATGTAACCACCCAAGTAAAAATTTGGGAACGTTTACATCCCGACGATAGGGCTCCCCATAGGGAAGCATAAGTGTAAATAGGTTTGATTGCTGCTATCGGGGACTAAATGTTACCGAAAATATGTGATTTTTTAACCATACCCGTATTTCACCATTCCGATCCCAGCCTATTTCACAAGATTTTTGAAAATTTTGCTTCTTTTGTATGGTTAGTTCACAAGGATGTACACATATATCTCTATATATAAAGCGGATAGGGGGGGTTTACTGTTAATGAAGAGTTCCCTGACCCTCTTGCCCCTTCGTTTGCGTTGTTATTTCAAGTTTGTCCCTTTTGTGCTGTCTTCCGCTGCCCCTGCCATCTGTTCATCTTCTTCTTCCTAATGACACAAAGCTGCTGTGAAAAAAAAAGGGTTGGGCTTTTTTCTTACCTTCAATTCGGAGAAGAAAGATAAAAAGATGTGGCACTCCATCAGTTTTTTGTTTTATTGTGTTCTGCCCCTCCATTTTTTCTTTATTTCAGTTTTACCTTTCAGTTTTTAATTTAATTTTTTTTTCCCTTTCTGTTTTCCTACTCAATTTTTCTGGTCAATGTTATTCGTTTTGCATTAGAAAAAATTACATGCCTAAAAAAATAATAATAATAATAATGAGAGAAAATTAAATAATTGTGTGTTGATCGATGTTAATTGCGTTCAGTTAGTAAAAGTAACATATTATAATTTGTGTTTGGTTCATGACTAATTGTTTCAGGGTGCTGTTAAATGTACCCAGTAAATTACTTAATAGACCCAGCATTTATAAATTATCCTCTACTTTCCAGAAATACCCCTAATATACACACCCAGCAAGTCTGTTCTTCTGCTCCGGCTCTGTAGTGTGTACCTCTCATACCCAATTTGATAAATGGCCAAAGGCTGTTTAGATTTGGATAAAGAGGGACATGAGATTGATATTGACAGGAAATGGACCATGCAATGAAATGGAAGAAGGACCTTGGGAATGAATCGAACGATATAGGAGAGGGACCTGCAAATGAATGAGGTTAAAGAGGTTTCTGCAGATGACGTTGGAAGAGGGAACACCAAATCATGTTGAAGAAAGAATTACAAATGAGATTGAAGATGTTGAAGAATGAGAGTTTGATTGATTTATTGCTGACATTTTTTATTCATGCTCTCTTTCACAATTTGAGAAGTAAACTTGGTAAAATGTTGATGAAGGCACTGGATATATGGCTTGGGACCCCTTTGATTAGCTTTGCAAGCCACACAAGCTTGGAGCATCAGAAGCAAATGAGTTGTGAACTTGGGTTTGACTTTTGAGCTTGTGTTCTATGAGAAGAGTGATGGGTGCTGGGCGCACAGTTAGAGTGCTGGGTGTGCTGATATACGAGGGTAGTCTTGAAAAATAATTAATAAAAACTGAATGTTGGGTCTCCTTAGCAATTTGCTAAGTACATTTAACAACACCCTAAGGTTTATGTTAGTAGAAGCCTCTGTATAAGCCTTCATCAAAGAAGTATTTGGTTGTAGTGTACCACAATTAATTGTATGCTAAACGTCTCAAGTCAAATTAATAGAAGATAGCTAGTGTTGCATGCGAGACGAGATGTTTTGTTAAGATAGACTACTATGAGTTATCAATGTTATAACATAACATTCTTCTTGTATTATTCTTTGCTCATGATTCTAAGTCTCTCTCTCTCACACACACGAGCTAGTTAAATAAAAAACAATCTCAATAATTTAGAAATACATTGGGGGCATTTCTTAAAGGGAAAATTCTACAATGTGTTAATGCTTGACATGCATCAACTTTATCCTAAAATTGTAAAATGGGTCCTCAAAATAACAAATATTACATTTACTTTCACACAAAAATTACATTAAGTTTTTCGTGACCTTAAAGAAAATGAACTTTTCAATACCATACAGTATGAGTTGACACCACAAAGGCAAAGCTATATGAACAGTCTTCCATGTTATTATACCATATTTACATACAGCTTCTTAGCTTAAAAAAAAATATTTAGGTAAACCGAAAACTACAAGTGGAGTAGAAGTTCTAGAGGATATGAAAGTTTACATTAAATCCATACAAACATATTAGCTCGAATCCTTCATGTTTTTCCTCTAACTCTTGACATAATCAAGTTACAATAATTGTTTTCAATCTGTTATTTAATGTAGGCACTACATTAAAATCATCCTCATCTGTCTTCCTCCTCCTCAAAGAACATTTTTTTCATACCAATGTCTTCATCCTTGTCTGAGTACGTTGGACAAGAATGCAGGATGTCATGGTCCTAGAAACTTGATTTCTAATTTGTTGAGGGTAAAACTCAACATGGGGCGGAACACCCTCAGAATACATTGCAAATCATCAAAACAGTCAAATATAACAAGGTTTGGAGAATGAATTTTCTGATATCTTATTTATCTCACAGTGGAGGCTATATATAGAGATACAAGTTGTACAAACCCTACGTACTATGTACTACACATACAGAATAGGAAAGTAATAACAAATTAATTTACATTCCTAAACTAACTCCATGACTCACGCTAACACTCCCCCTCAAGTTGGCGCATATACATCAACCATGCCCAACTTGCCAAGTGAGTCATAAAAGGCCTTCTTAGAAACTCCTTTTGTGAGTATATCTGCAAGTTGCTCCTCTATAGGGACAAAAGGAAAGCTAATGATCTTTGCATCTAGCTTCTCCTTTATAAAGTGACGATCAACCTCCACATGCTTGGTACGATCATGTTGTACAGGATTTTGTGAGATATCAATAGCTGCCTTGTTGTCACAATACAACTGCATAGCACACTTGGGTTTGACC